>NC_062561.1:214167625-214350125 GCF_022837055.1 Prionailurus viverrinus
ATATGAGGACTTTAAGATACAAAACAGATGAACATAATGGAAGGGAAGCAAAATTAATATAAAACAGGGAGGGGAATGAAACATAAGAAAGTCTTAAATATGGAGAACAGAGGGTTACTGGAGGGGTTGTCGAGGGGAAATAGGCTACATGGGTAGAGGGCATTAAGTAATCTACTCCTGAAATCATTGTTGCACTATATGCTAACTAACTTGGATGTAAATTAAAAAATAAATAAATTAAAAACTGCAAAAAGAAAAAAGAAATCAAATTAATTACTACCTGGGGTCACTTTCCTTCAGCATGAAGAACTTCCTTTAGTATTTTTTGTGAGAGAGGTCTGCTACCATCAAATTCTGTCAGTTGTTGTTTATGTGGGAATGTATTTATTTTGCTTTAATTTTTGAAAGATCATTTTGCTGGATGTTAAATTATTGGTTTACTTTTTTTTCTTTCTTCTCATTTAATATATCTTCCACTGCCTTCTGGCCTCCATTATTTCTGATAAGAAGTCATCTGTCATTCATATTGAGGTTCCCTTTTGTGGATTAACTCTTGTGTTCCTTCAAGATTTTCTCTTTGTTTTTACATAGTTTGATTTTGATGTGTCTGCATGTGGATCTTTTTCATTTTATCTGACTTAGAGTTTTTTTAATTTCTTGGATGTTTAAATTAATATTTTTCAATGAATTTGGGGAGTTTTAAACTATAATTTCCTTGACCATTCTGCTCCATTCTCTCTCTCCTCTCTTTCTGGTACTGTCATTATGCATATGTTTATGTGCTCAATGGTGTCCCATATTTATCAGAAGCTCTATTCATTTTTCTTCATTATTCTTCAGACTGCATAATATCTATTAATCTCACTTCAGGTTCACCAGTTCTTTCACCTCCCAGTTCGAATCTACTTTTCAGTCTCTTTCAAGAATTTTTCATGATAGTTGTACTTTTGACTTTAGTCTTCCTATTTGGTTCTTTTGTAGAAGCTACATCTTTTATTGAATTCTTTATTTAATAAAACATGTTCACTATAACTCACTATAACTTTACCTCTTTGAGGATGATTTCCTTTAGTTCTTCAAAAATAGTTATAGTGATTGTCTTGAAGTCTTTGTTATGTTTGACATCTGGACTCTGTCATAGGTATTTCTCTTGCCTGCCTTTTCCTATATATGAATCATACTTTCGTTTCTTTTAATGTCTCAATTTTTATTGAAGGTGGACATTTTAGGTAATATATTGTAGCAATTCAGACATGATTTCCCTCCATCCTCTTTTGGGCTTCTTTATGTTGATGTATATTTTCATTTACTTGTTTAGGGACTTGGCCAAACTATTTCAGTGAATTCTATTTACCCTGCAGTGTGAAACTTCTAATGACACTCTACAGAGGGTACAGCCTTGGGCATATGCACAGTCACCCTGAGATGACAGTGGCTTTGGAGGGTTCTCTTTGACTATCTCCTTCCATGATCTTTATTGTTAAGTTGTCTGTTTCATATGATACGATATCACACTCAGCTATTTGGCTGACTATCTCTTTCCATGATCTTTATTGTTAAGTTGTCTGTTTCATATGATATGATATCACACTCAGCTATTTGGCTCCATTAATTTCAGGCAGATTGCTCTCTTTTTTTCCAAGAGAATTTCTAGGCCATAAATTGCTCCATAGTTAGATTAAATTACATTTGGGGAAGGGTAGTTTTTGAGACCAGTGTGAGGTTTTTTCTGCCCAAAGAAGGTTCTTATCTGTCTCTTTTCCTAGTTCTCTCTGGTAAACTAGCTGGTGTAATGTTTACTTTGTTGCTTTTATAAAACTATCAGCCTCCTCTTAACTTCTTACCATAAAAATCCCCATTGTTTTCAAGAGTTCCCTTAGGCTTGAATTTCCCCATACTGTTTCCAATAAAGCCAAATATTTTGGTGATAGCTTTAGAGCTCAATGCCTCTCCCATTAAGAAAAATTTCTGACCCACTACTTCATGTATGCTCTACTGTGACAGTGTATTCATTTCCTAGGGCTGTTATAACAAAGTATCATAAACTGGGCAAACAACAGAAAATTATTGTCTCACAGTTCTGAATATCAGAAGTCTGAAATCAAGTTGTCATTAGGGTTGTGAAGGTTCTAGGGAAGAATTTGTTCTGGGCCTCTCAGCTAGCTTGTACCTTGGCTTGTGGTAGCATAATTCTAATCTTTATACAGTATTCATTCTGTGTGCCTATGTGTCTGTCTCTTCATATGGCATTTTTTTATAAGGACACAAGATATTTTGTATTGGGGACACCCTAATCTCATCTTAACTTGATTATGTGTACAAAAACACTATTTACAAATAAAGTCATATTCACAGATACAAGGGATTAGGACTTCAGTATATCTTTTGGGGGGATGAAAACCCCATAAAGCAAGAGAATTTAGGCAATACAGTCTATAGGGATCAGCATCTGAGGGCACAAAGCAACAAGAGAAAGGTAGAGAATGGACCTGGTGGAGGAGGATAATGGTTGATGCAAATGGAGACTAACCAGCCTGTCTTTTCTAAGAAATTGTTCTTATTCCTATTATAAATTGGCATTTTGTGTGCTTATTCTTCTGGATGTGAAAAGTTGAGGACAATATTGTCTCTTTAATCAAATCTCTACCCTACAGGTTACTGCTAAAGTGGCTAACTAGCTTATCGAAATGACACCTCTGCCTCTTCACTTTACAATTATAATAATTAGTTATTGCATGACTACTCACTAAAGAACTAAAATTTATTGAGTACTTACTATGTGCAATGGAATACAAGGCTCACTTATTCAATTCTCTTAATAATCCTGTGAAATATCCCCATTTTACAGCTAAAGAAACTATAGCAAAGAGAGAACAACTTCAGTGTCCCCCAGTTAGTAAGTTGTACAGCTGAGATTTGAACTGTGGTCTTTATGGTGCCAGAGTCTATTCTATTTCCTATAAACATGCTGCCTTTCTGATTATTGATCTCATAGAACAATGACCAAAGGATGTTCATGATAATTCAGTTAATAGGTCTTTGGTTAGAACCTTATAATATTTTATATGTTGATAGCCATTGTGGAGAACATAAAAGAATTTACCAAAAATAACTCATTGCTTCTGGAGGCATGTAATCTAATTTTTAAAAATAACTTAAATAATAATGTAACACTATATAATTAAGTCCCAGAATAACATTTTTGAGTTATAAATGCTGCTAGAAGTCAGAAATCAGTAAGGACTTTATATAGATGTAGATGGCTTCATGGAGATTGAATAAGTTATACAGAGGAACATTTTAGGCAAGAGATCTACCATTAGTGAGCATATTCAGGCAGGAATGAGTGTAATATATGTAGGGATAGAGAGAAGACAGTCTTGTGTAGAAGAGAGAAGTGGAATGAAAGAAAATAGTGGCCATAAGTACTCAGGAAAGACCTCAGACCTCAAACAGCTGATTAATATGTCTGAACTTGGTTTGTTAGGCATTACAGAAATTTGGAAGGTATTGTATAATACTGACTTTAAAAAAAGTGATTTACTTAAAATAAACTTGCCGAGGCCATGTGGAAAGCCAGAATCAAATATAGGGGTTCATTTCTTTGGTTCAGAGATGCTAGCCAAGGGTTATCAGTATGCATTCCCTAGCTAGGTCAGTGCTATAGACCTTGAGAGCAGCCCTTGCTGCAGGCAGCCTTTATGCTTCTACTTATGAGTTGGAAATACCCTGTCTTTGGCCACTTCCTGGATCTATGATACTAACCTGTGTAAGCCATAATGAGAGTGGTAGAGTTTACAGATGCACATTTTCAGGGATTTTATCACTCTTAAGGAAACAGTTTAAGTGAATTTTGGCATGGACTTGTGAAGAACCAGGCTCTCTTTTAATGTTTAAAGTATTAATTTTTAGCATTTTGGAGGAAAAGGTGCTTTGCAATTTGGATTGATTCTGTTTATGACTGCTTTGGTTTTATTCTAAGTGTCTGGAATACCTGCTCAGAGATTACCATCTTGAGGGCTCAAAAGGCCCAAAAGACCTTACCACAACTGGCAGCTCTATCAACATCCAGTTGTGGAAAACATAACAGGATTCTGTCACTATTAGAAGATCTAGTGCTGTTTATATCACATGAAAAGGTAGCCCAAAGTTATCACTCATACAGCATTGGTAAATTCGTCACCATATGTGGTTTTCCTCAATTGCTGATGAAGTACCTCCTTTAGTGACAACAGCAAAGGATAAAGTTCAGACTCTTAAACTTGTATTCAACATCCTTTATAATGCTTTTCTTGCTTTCTTTTTACTACTTACCTACAGGATTCCCTGCTCTGATCAAACAGCCCCATTGCCCAAACTTTTTACTTTCTCACCATTTAGAGATGGTATTTATTCTATCCTTCTATTTAAATGCTACATAACCTTTAAGAGACAGTATAAATTCTGGTCCTCCTTGAGGACAGCTTCATAGAGATTGTGGGCAGTCTACTGTGTATTCCTATGGTGGTGTTCTCAATATAGGATCTATTTTACATGTTGATCCAGGTTCCCCTGAAGAATCTGTGTAGTGTGTGACATTTATGACTTTACTACAGTACTTCATCATGAGTGGCTGGTGTGGTAGGAGGGGAGTGAAGCTAACTAGGTTAGGCTAGCTGACCAAGATTCTCAAACTAAACTTTTTTGATCTTTCCCCTGGCCATAGAAAAATGAGCTTCTCCAAGTAAACATAACTTTTCCACAAATGCCTAGTCTTTCTAGAAAGCTGCAGGGAGCTAGCAATATGCTCCTGTTTTTCTGCCTGATATTGTAGTTTCTGCCAGATAGTATAATCTATCCTAACGACTGTGCCAGCATCATGATTACTATTATAGTACTCTTCTTGGTGATCCAGATTTCTTTCAGCAGGAATGGAAGATGCTCCCACTCTAACCAAGAATGATAAGCAAGAGGTACATATGCTGACCTAAGGCCAGTAAAAACTAGAAACTTCCATCAGTCATTTAATCTCCATGATGACTTAAGAGGATATTCAACTTTTATTTCCTATCTTTTCTCCCCTCACACCCTATTATTTACTCCATACTTTGGGTTATAATGACTCAGAATTGTACTACACATAGAAAGAAATGGGATGCTGCTGTTTTATGAATGCTTCTGGGTGAAATAGGTTTGGCGTGTGTCTTGCCATGTGACGTGTCTTGCCACCTGATGTTGTAACTGGTTTATAGGAGATGCTGCTTTTGAGATTGAAATCATTACAGTCTTTTTCCGATGGCCTATACAGACAGCGAATCCAGTACCTTAATGAATGGGACACAAGTATCTAAAAGACCTCAAAAGCCAAATGCCATACAGTCTCATCTTTACCAACTAATAAGCTAAAATGTAGATATAACATTTTTCTTTTTTGATTTAAAAATTTTTTTTTTTCTGTCTTGTGACAATATGCTGTTAGGATGGTAGAAACACATGCACATTCAACTCTAAACTCTCAGGGAGGTTTGATACTTAGTTTTGGAAAAGGCCCATCAAACAATCACCACCAGCTCATCATGTGCTATGAAGCATCGGGCCTGGTAATTGGAAAACACTCGAAGAGGTTAGACTATACATAAATATTTGTAGCCTGCTGGGGTGTTTTCCCAATTGTAAAAATGTTAGAGAAAATATGAAGAAAATGTGCACCATTTGCTTAGAGAAAGAATGCTTTATATTCTATGCCAATGTCTCTTTCTTTTACTTTCTTACTTTTTTTTTAGTACTAGGAATTAAAAATATTTGGTGCGGCCTTAGGTAGAATATGATCCAGTGACAAAATATAATTGTGAATTTGTTTAGCTTCTAATCTGTTTTAACTATTTTCTTTACCTCTGTGCACAATTGGCTCCTGGGTGAAGAACCTCACTTGTTACCACCCACCTTCTTGATTGGTATTGACTAAATCATAATATGGGTCCTCCTGGGGGATCTTCTGTTGAGTAAAGTTATTTCCTTTACTGGATCCTTCCCAGTATGGTGTCTGTAAAACATTCTGAATTTTTTGGTTGTTATCAAAACAGTCTCCTAAGCCCACGGTCTGGGTTCTGATTTGGATTGGAGAGTTGCAGTTTCATAAGGATCAAATGAATGTGCATTTCTGGAAGGAAGGAACATTTTTTGTGGTCACGGCAAATGCCACTGGACATCACCAGTCTTAGACTTAGGGGCATCTGAGAAGAATGTGATATTTTTCCATATTTTAGCTTCTTACTTTTTAAAGCTAGGTTCCTTGAGTCAGTGGCATGTTCTTATGCTGGAATGATTTTTCGCTTAGTGTGCTTATAGATATTCTTGGTCATACTTCAGCCCCCAGTATTTGGGAGTTCCCTGAATTAACTGCGTATACTGACTCTGGCCTATGTAATTGTTGAAAATGAGAAATTGGATGCAGATGTATTGCAGTCTGAGCTCAGATTCAGGCACTACTCTCAAAGTTAAGAAAAGGACAAAGGGAGGGTATGCATAAAGACAGTTCACCAAGGATCAGGCTGCATCATTTTTTCTGTGTCTGGTTTAATGAATCTCAGGATTTTCTTGAAAGAAATAAATGGAAATTGTGGGGGAAAGCATGGATGATTTGGTGGTGGAATAAGGAGAAAGGAATAAAAATAAATGAGGATGTAGATTAATTTGGTAGTGGATCAGGAAACTTTGGTGGAAGATACACATTTCTAAGAACCTCTTTTTGTGTTATTTGTTTTGAAACAATTTCAAACTGGGAGAAAAATTACAAAAATAAAAAAAGTTCTATATTTCCCTCATCCAAGTTCTCCAAATGTTAACATTCTACCACATTTGTTCCCTCTCTCTCTCTCTCTCTCTCTCTCTCTCTCTCTCTCTCTCTCATCCTCCAGTGTGTATTTTTCAAAAAACAAGAATACTCTCCTACATAACTAAATGCCAACATCCAAAGAAATCAGTAGTCATACAACACTGTCATCCAGCCTACAGACTCTATTTGGATTTTGCCAACTGTATCAATTGTATCTCTTGTTCCTTTCTGGTCCAGTGTTTCTATGGTTTTAATGATCTTGACTTTTAAAATAGTAAGGACTTTCATTTTGAAGGGTATTGCTCAACCTGGGTCCATCTGATGTTTCCTTGGGACCAGTGTCAAGTCCTGCTTTCTTGGCAGAAATATTACAGAACTGATGCTGTGCTCTTCGTAATGTGTGACATTAAGGGTGTGCACAGTATCTACCCATCCCTCTACAAGTGAGGCTAACCTGATCACCAGACAAGTTATTGTCTGCCAGTTTGCTCCACTGTAAAGTCACTATTTCCCTTGTTGGTAATACCCCAAGTATTTGGGGTAGGAGGGGGTATTCTAAGTTTATGCTAATATCTTTACTACAGCAAAGCTTCATCTAGAAGCCTTAGTATCCATTCAAGAATCTCTTCTGAATAAACCACCACTGTGTTGCCAAATCTATCTTTATTATTTGGCACCCAAAATAAGGTATCCCTTTGTATTAGTCTGGCTTCTTCAGAGAAACAAAGTTTCTGTAAACTGAATATTTGTTTCCCCCCAAAATTCATATCTTGGAACCCTAATCCTCAGTGTGATAGTATTTGGAGTTGGGACCTTATGGAAGTAATTACAGTTATATTAGGTCATAAGGGTAGGGCCTTCATGATGTTATTATTGCCCTTATAAAAAGAGAAGGGTACATGGGATCTCTCTCTCTCTCTTTCTCTCTCTGTACATACCAAGGAAGGTCATGTAAGGACATTACCAGGAAGAATCCCTAAGCATGAACCCAGCCATGCAGGCATCCTTATCTCAGATTCCTAACCTCCAGTATTCTGTTATATCAGCCCAAACTGATTAAGACAAGAGCAAATATATGTAAAGAGGCTCATGTGGTTATGAAGGCTGAGGAATTGACTCATGTGGTTGGTTATGAAGGCTGAGAATCTGCCTGATGATCTGCAGTCAGCAAGTTGGATACCCAGAAGAGCCAATGGTATAAGTTCCAGGCTGATTTCTAAGTCCTTATAACCAGAAGAGCCAATAGTATAGTTTATAGTCTAAGTCTGAATCCAAAATCAGGAGAAGACCATTGTCCTAGCTCAAAGACAGGCAGAGAAAGTGAACCTTCTCTATTCTGCCGTTTTTATTCTAGTTAGAATAACAAATTGGAAAAAGCCAATACACATTAGGGAGGGCAATTTGCTTTATTCGTTCTGCTTATTCACATGTTCATCTCATCCAGTAACACCCTCACAGACACACCCAGAATAATGTTTAACCAAATATCTGGGTACACCATGGCCAAGTCAAGTTGACATATAAAATTAACCATTGTAAGTTCAACCCTTGTCATCTTGGAACCCATGAACATCTTAAACCATATTGAATCCCCAAGTAAAGACAATAAAATTCCAGCTAACATAGTACACCTGTCCTGCATACAGCCAAAACCACACTAACCCCTTACCCAGAAGAGGAGGTAAAGTCCTTGAGTGATGTTAACTCTTCTCCTTGATAACTATTAATTTAAATACAATACTTAACAAAGTATTGCTATGCAAAGTCAACAATACTTAATTGCTATGATATAAACCCAATAAATCTTCTGAGGGCCTAAGAGAAGGAAGAAAAGAAAGATTTTATATACAAACATATTCATAACAACATAAGGAAAAACTCATGACAAGTCCTCATTTCTATAACTGTTCACATGGTTGTGGTTGATATTTACAACTAACTTCTTTCCCTATGCAGTTTGTATTACTTTTGCTATCAATAAGCACCTCAACTGGTTATGGTTCACTACCTGATGGAGTGACTCAAACCTTCATCCCAAAGAGTCAAGTTTATTAGTAAGTCCTCCCTGGATTGGGTTGTAGTTTTCCAGTGACCTTAATCACAGGTAATGGTAATACTTAGAAATGCCCTGATGTATCTTGCATTACTGCAAACATACTCTTGCTTATCTCCATTGTGTATTAACAGTCCAATTTTTCTTTGGTAATCAGGATTAGTCACCCCAGACAGCATAGTAACTGCCTATTCTTTACCTGTTGATTCACGGGCATGCGAAAACCCAAAGGGGCTAGATGATAGTCTTCACTGCCAGTTCAGTGGAATCATTATTGTGTCCCTTGGTAGAAGCATCTCTCCCTTTGTAACTATGACCTCTAGGCTAGCAAAGGATAATATCATGGGAAGAAGAAGCAAAAATTTTGGTAGTAGGTCACTTGAGGTGATAGAAGTGCGACTCTAACTTCCAACTCTTGACTCTTGGACCCATGTACTGCGGTGCTGACTCAGAGTGTGTGTGTGTGTGTGTGTGTGTGTGTGTGTGTATCTCCTTCTGGAGAACCTTGCCCCAGCCCTGCAAGTATTGTCTGGTGTTGTAACTGAGTCTTCAAAAAGCCATTTCACCATTCTATCAAAACAGCTGTTCAGAATAGTGAGAAAGATGGTAAGGACAGTGAATTCCATGAACATGGGCCTATTGCCACACTTATTTTGCTTTGAAGTGAGTTCTTTGATCAGAAGCTTGCTATGTGGAATACCATGATGGCAAATAAGGCATTCTGTAAGTCCACAGGTGGTAGTTTTGGCAGAATCATTGCATACAAGGAAGGCAAATCCATATCCAGAGTGAATGTCAATTCACATAAGAACAAAATGCTTCCTTTTCATGATGAAAGTGGTCCAGTGTAATCAACTGCCACCTAGTAGCTGGCTGATTACTCCAGGGAATAGTGCCATAGGGGAAACTTGGTGTTGGTTGTTGATGCTGCCAGATTGGACATTCAGCTGTGGCTATGGTGAGGTTGACCTTGGTAAGTGGAAGTCCATGTTGCTAAGTCCGTGCATAACCTCCATCCCTACCACCATGGCCACTTTGTTCTTGAGCCTACATAGAGTGATGACAGGAGTAGCTGGGGAAAGAGGCTGACTGGTAGCCATGGAATGAGTCATCCTATGCACTTCATTGCTAAAAATCCTCCTCAGCTATGGTCACTCTTAGGTGAGCATTCACATGGGACATAAATATATCTTCATGTTTTTTTTCCCTATTCAGAGGGTCTTTCCACATATATCTTCCCTAAATTTCTTTGTTACCAATTTTGTAACCATGTTCTTGCCAAGTCCTGGCCTTCCAGTCAAATCATTGCCTACAGCCCATGAATCAGTATATAATTACATACCTAACCATTTCTCTTTCCAAGCAGAGTGAACAACCAAGTGCACTGCTCAAAGTTCTGCCCCCTGGGAAGATTTCATTTCACCACTATCCTTCAGGCAATATCCCAGAAATGGACTATAATGCTACAGCAGTTCACTTTCTGATGGTACCTGTATGTCATGCAGAATCATCTGCAAACCAGACCCAAGTCTTCTCTTCTGTTAATTGAATGTAAGGATTGAATGAGGTCATAGGTACAGGTTGGGTTAGTGAAGTCAGTGTAGCAGGAATGGGAGCATGAACATTTGAGCCACTTATTCATTTAACTTATTTGTGCCTTCAAGGCCTCCTTGAGCCATATCACATATATACTACTTCTATTTGATGATGTAATGCTTCTGTGTATGCTCAAATTTATGTCTTGGTGATTCAGATAACACCAAGTTCATAACCCAGGTTGCATAGTAATTTGATGGCCCACATGACTAGGCATTCAGTCTCTACTACTTTCTCAAAAGGATAGTAGTTTTCTGTGGAGAATGGTAGGACTTTGCTCCAAAATTCTAAGGGCCTATAGTGTATTTCACCTATACGGACCTACCAAAGGCTCCAAACAGTATCTGTATCTGTCACTGACACCTCAAGCACCATTGGATTTGCAGGATCATGGGCTCAAGTGGCAGAGTAGCTGACATTGCAGCCTGACCTGTTATAGAGCTTTCTCTACTAATCACAATCAACATCAAAATTAGCAGCTTTTCGGTTCACTCAGTAAATGGGCTGAAGTAATACACTCAAATGAGGAACTGTTGCTTCCAAAATCCAAAGAGGCACAATAGGTGTTGTGCCTCTTTTTGGGTTGTAGGAGGGGCTAGGTGCAACAATTCATCCTTCAATTTAGAAAGGATATCTTGACATGTCCTTTACCATTAGACTCTTAGAAATCTCACTGAGGTAGAACCCCTGAATTATTGTTGGATTTATTTCCTTCTCTCTGTTATGCAAATGTCTTACCAATAAATCTAAAGCACCTGGTACTTCTTGCTGACTAGATCCAGTCAGCCTAAGGTCATCAGTGTAACAAACCAGTGTGATAATCTTGTGGAAGGGAAAGGCAATCAAGATCTCTGCAAATTGAATTATGACACAGGGCTGGAGAGTTGATAATCCCCTTAGGTAAGACAGTGAAGGTGTATTGCTGTCCTTGCCAGCTGAAAGCAAACTTCTTCTGGTGGTCCTTATTGACTTGTATGGAGAAAAAAAAGCATTCGTATGCCAAGTAAAAGTATATGTTAATTTGCTCAAGCAACAAAACCACATCTGATACAACAGCTGCAATTGGAATCATCACCTGGCTAAAATTATGATAATCCATGGTCATTCTCCAAGATCCATCCTTCTTCTATGTAGACCAGACAGATGAGCTGAATAAGGATGTGGTGGGAATCACCACCTCTACATCTTTTAAGGTATTGATGGTGGCACTAATTTCTGCAGTCCCTCAAGGAATGTGGTATTATTTTTGGTTTACTATTTTCCTAGTTAGAGTCAGTTCTAGAGACTTCCCTTGGTCTTTCCTACCATAAAAGCTCTAAGTCCACAGGTCAGAGAACTAATGTGGGAATCCTGCTAGTGGGGCACACAGTGTGTCTGTTCCAATTATGTGTTCTAGAACCTGCAGAGTTGACCACAGGATGGGTTTGGGGACCCACTGGGCACACTCAGATTTGGACCTGAGCTAATATTTCACTGATCACTTAGTATCTACATGGTTTGGTTTGACTAGTGAACTACAATGACATTTAGGTTTCCTGGAATTCATATCAGTTCAGAGCCAATGTCTAGTAGTCCCAGAAAGGTTTGATTATTTACTTTTCCCCAGGGATTTATCCTGATAAAAGTTATAGGTCCCTTTGGAAAGGGATGGGAGAACTGTTAATGGTATAAATTTTTATCAGGCCTCCTCTTCATTCAAGGGGCTTTGGGTGGTTAACTGGTTCGAGTCTGGGAATTGATTGAGGGACTGTGACTCTTTGTTTTTGTTCAGGTTAAACTTTTGTTCGCTTGACCTAGAATTTTTCTGTTTATACAATCAAGTAAGAATTTAGTCATTTTCATATCTCTTCCACTTTTAGGAACACCACAATCAGATACAAAATGCCATTGGTTTACATGAGTCAGACTGTTCTAATTGCTGCTTTGATTCTGTCATCTATTACCATAACCATGTCACCCTTGCCTTTGGCGATTGAGTGCTACCACTTGGCCCCTGCCTCCCCGTAACCCAGTTACTCCCACTGCATTTAGGTTTCCCAATTCAGTGACAACAGTTACCACTGTAAGGTCTGACCTATAGAGAAGAGCTGTCATAGAGTTCTTCAAGGATGCCAGGATTCTTCTTACCAATTTATTTCTCACAGTAGTGGTGAAAGGCATGCCTTTTAAACCCTTCCATTGTGAGTGAGTAGGTCTTAAATGACAAATTTACTCCAACATTCCAATATTTCTAAGCCTTTAATCCCTTTCCATTAAACCAAGGCAGGTCTGACATTTCCAATTTATTCACCATAGGCTGGCCGCCTTTTAGTCCATGTTTCAGCCAACCAACCAAACTATGAGAGTCCTTCTTCACTCCCCAAGGTACAACATTAAATGCAGAACCTCTGCTTAGTGAAATTACTTAATTAATTCAGCCTGACCCAAATTTATGCTCTTTTCATACCCTCAATATTGTTTTACACACATATTCCACAGATTTCTGTCTGTATAAATTAGGAAACTTAAGTAGTTCTTTTGGAATGTAGTACACTTCCTTATGAGTTATACCTCATACCTCACCTTTAGGGTTCTGCTGCAAGGAGTCTAGTTATAGGTCAAAAACCAAAGAGGGTGGGGCCTCTGTGTGGCTCAGTCAGTTAAGTATCTGACTTTGGCTCAGGTCATGATCTCGCACCTCGTGAATTCAAGCCCCACGTCGGGCTTGTGCTGACAGGTCAGAGCCTAGAGCTTGCTTTGAATTCTGTGTCTCCCTCTCTCTCTGCCCTTCCCCCACTCATGCTATCTCTCTCTCTCTCTCTCTCTCTGAAAAAAGTTTTTTAAAAACTAAAGAAAAGCGGGTTTGTGGGAGTGGGTCATGAGGAGAATCAGCATTGCTTGTATGACAAGTACATCAGAGAAGGCCATTACAGTTTCCTCAGGCAATGCAGAGTTAATCCTCGAAGAATAGGGCAGGATTCAGTGAGTGGAGAGGCTGCTGCTATCACTTGGGAGTGGGGAAGCCACTGCTACTGGGATGGGGAGGCCATTTCTATTGAGTGTCGTGAGACTATTTCCACTGGGAGTAAGGAGGCTGCTTCTACTTAAGGGGGTAGAAAGGCCGCTTTCACTGCCAAAGAAGACTCATCAGACTTTAGGGGCTCAATGTCACTAGCTTCAACAGAATCTTCCCACATAGCTTTATTCCAACTTACAGGAACCCATTATTTCCCCATCAGGTGTCCTCACTTTAACAGTAAACACCCTGTGAGAGTTGGAGTTCAAATTGTACTGAATTGTACTATAATTTAGCCAGACCCAGGATGAGATTTTGTCTTTAATTTTCAGCAATCTCAGTCCTGAAACTATAGGAGATAGAGATATCTTTCAGGGCACCCATAGAAGCTTTCAGGTTTTTATGCTTGAGCTGTGAATTCCAATCTCTGAGTTCATCCTTTTCTTTCACTATTTGTCCAGCTAATTAGGAGCAACAGTAATCTCAATATATTTGTTAGTTTTCCAAAAATGTTCAAAAGTATCATATGCACAGTCTCCCAACTCCTTGCTTTTTTTTAAATGTTTATTTATTTTTGAGAGAGAGAGAGAGAGAGAGAACACACGCGAGGGAGGGGCAGAAGGGAGACACAGAATCTGAAGCTCTATGCTATTAGCACAGAGCCTGATGCAGGGCTTGAACTCACAGACTATGAGATCATGACCTGAGCTGAAGTCTGTCATTCAACTTACTGAACCACCCAGGTGCCCCATCTCCTTGCTTCTTATAAATGGTTGATTGAAGTATCCAATAGAGATAATTTGTATATCTGTGTTGCCAGATCGTATCATGGACTATCGGTGCCATCTTTACTTCTGGAAATAGAGTCATTAGTGTCTCTAAATTTAATCAGGTTAGAGATGCAATTCTGGAAAGCCTAGAACCAATACAGAAAAAATTGCCCTTAAAATTTTGTTCTAGTCTGGGGTGCCTAGGTGGCTCAGTAGGTTGAGCGTCCGACTTCGGCTCAGGTCATGATCTCATGGTTCATGAGTTTGAGCCCTGCATTGGGCTCTCTGCTCTCAGCACAGAGCCTACTTTAGGTCCTCTGTCTCCCTCTTTCTCTGCCCCTCTCCAGCTTATGCTTTCTGAGTCTCTCTCTCTCTCAAAAATAAGAATAAACATTAAATTTTTTTTAATTTTAGTTCTAGTCTGTGTTCTCCAGAGAAACAGAACCAATAGGATGCAAGACACACATACACACACACAGATCATGGGAATTGTCTTATGTTGTTACAGAGGCTGAGAAGTCCCACGGTCTGCATTTGGTAAGCTTGGAGACTCAGGAGAGCTCATAGTATAATTCCAGCCTGAATCTAAAGGCCTGAGAATCAGAATTGCTAATGGTCTAAGTTCTAGTCCAAGTCCTTTTGGTTTTTCAGTCAGGCCTCCAGTGGATTGGATGAGGCCCATCCACATTAGGTAGAACAATCTGCCGTCCTCAGTCTACCAATTCAAATATTAATTTCATCCAGAAACACCCTCACAGATGCACCCAAAATAATTGTTGGCCAAATATCTAAGTACCCTGTGGCCCAGTCGAGTTGACACATAAAATTAACCATTGTGCTCCTTCTTTCTCACTCATTCATTTATACCAGCATAAATGCATATATTCTTGTTTTTTCAGTGGGTTTTATATATCTCACATTCATTACTTTGGTGCTGAAATTTTCTCATATTTGGTTTATGACAGCCACTTTCAACTGATATCTGTGTCACTTGACATGCTTGCATTTTTCTTTTAGGGACTTTTTTTTTCTGGCATAACTATTCCAGGCCCACTTTACACTTTCTTTCCCCAGCCCTGAAATTTAGCTGTTTCCCTAAGAAGGCTTGATTTCTCTTAGCAAAAGATGGTGTTTTTAGAACTGAAGATCTTGGTATTTAATGTGCTCATTGTTACTGGGGTGGTATTGTTGCTAGATCCACTCAGCAGAGAGAGCTGGGAAAAATATCTTGTATATACATACATACACATATGATGTGCTTTTAAATCTACCTATGTATGTGTATATGTGTATATGTGTGTGTGTGTTTTAAAAAATGAGTTTCCACCAACATACCAATACTCTCAATTCCCATCCAGCATCTAACACACTGACCTAAGAATTTTCAAACACCGTACCTTTCTATATATGTAAATCCCTTCTCTCGCCTCAAAATATTTACTGACATGTTCATTTTCACGTGTATTTAACCACTCTTCCAACCATACCAGCCATGTCCTCAAGACCCCAGCCTCACTGCTGCTATTTCAGTTTCAGTTTTTCTATCACCTCTTTGGCCCTTGAGCATGCTGCCACCTCCATGTCTCATGGTCACACTGCCACCTCTAAGGGGAGGCAACAGAAGGGAGCTTCAACAACTTATTAGTATTATATTTTTAAATATAGTAAGCATTTAGAATATATAGATTTAATATTCACAGATTTAGATATCGATAAGAATTCCCCCAAGGTCTTTGTAAGAGTAGATAATTCTACTGAGGCATGAATTTACATTAAACATGCAGGGCTGTATTTAAGAGAAAGTCATTTACTGTGGGAGCTTTAAACACATCCACAAATTCTTTGCTAGTCTTCCCATGAAAAAGGGCTAAGCTTAATGATTTGCCTTTAACAAACAGAATATGGCAGAAATGATACCACATTATATCCAAGGCCAGATCTTATAAGATGATCTATCTCTTTTCCTCTTGGGATGCTCTCTTTTGGAGCCATGCTATGAGAAACCCCAGGCCATATGGAGAGTCTACGTATAGGTGTTCTGGCCAATATCCCAGCTGAGGTCTCAGATTATATGATTACCAGCTTATGTGATGACTCCAGTCCCCAGCCATTGTATGACTGTAACCACATAAGATAACCTGAGCACAAACTGTCTAGCTGAGACCAATTAATTCCCAGACTCATGAGAGAGAATAATAATGAAACATTTGTGTTTCCTGTAGGCTGCTGAGTTTTGAATGGTTCATTACACAACAGTAGATAATCAGAACATTTATCTAATGACTGTCTATCCGCTTGTCCAGAATCTGATCTCAACACAGATTTGCCATTTATATTTTATTTTATTTTATAATTTTTTAAAGTTTATTTATTTTGAGAGAGAGAGAGAGAGGATGCACAAGCAGGGGAGGGGCAAAGAGAGGGGGTAGAAAGTAGGTTCTCTGCTGTCATTGCAGAGCCTGACATGGGGCTTGAACTCATGAACAATGAGATCTTGACCAGAGCCAAAATCAAGAATCAGATGCTTAACTGACTAAGCCACCCAGGCACCCTGCCATTTATATTTTTGTATGGTAACTTATTTAATTCTTATAACAACTCTATCAAGTCAACATTAAAATCACCATTTTTTAGAGTTGAAGAGTCATATGTTATTGTGGAAACTTGAGAAATTAAGTCTCAGACAATGTTAAAGGGTCTGCTGAACTCATTTTTGTTGTTGTTTCTGTTTTTTTCAGGATCTAAAACCTTGATTACCTCAAAGACTTTTTCATTTATTGCCTTTGATTTTTATACAGCATTTAAAACCACACAGCATCACTTTCTTTAAGAAATTTTCCTTTTTTCTAGCTTCCATGCCATTATAATAGCCAGTTTTTTCATCCACTTCTCCAACAATTTCTTCTCTGCCTTCTTGACTCTTCTTTCTGCCCCCCATTTCCCACGGTGACATTTCCCAAGGTGAAATCTGAAGTATTCTCCTCTCTTTACAGTCTTTCCCAGAAGTCTTCTCTCACTACAATTATCATTTCTAAACAGATAAATTTCCCTATCTGTATTTATAGCCCTGATTTTTTTCTGCATTTATATTTTCCAGCAAATAATTCCCTCTTTAAAACCTCAATGTCATCCCAAAATACAATTAGCATCAGAATCACACTTTCAACTTACTTATCAAATATGACTCTGTCTTTTGACATACTTATTCCAGTCTTTGGCATCATTACTTTCTTAATATATCCAAAGTTTACTTTATAATCCTTTGATCAATCCATTTTCTTTTTTCCTTTTTTACACTGGGTGATGAAGTCCTGATTCTTTTCATCCTTTCTGTTATATTTGACATTACCCCTATCTGAGCAGTTGCCTGCTAACTGGTTGCTAGGCTTCCAACCTCTTTCTTCCCTAAGCTATCCTACTTATTACTATGAGTTCATATGACTAAAGTATTTTCATATTAAATCCTGATTGAAAACTTCCAAATGCATCTCCTTATTTAAGACATAAAGATTCTCCAGAACTTGACCACAACTGTTTTACTAATTTTCTCATCTTCACCTCTCAAATGTAATTCCAGCATCAGTTGGATAGGTCTGCTCACTGTCCCTTAAAATTTCTTGCACATGCTTACCTCTTTAACTTTGTTTCCTTTGCTTTCTAGAGTTCTCTCATTTTTTCCTATTTGTTCAACTTCAACCCTCATTGCATTCTTATCAGTTCAAGTGGTGATAAAAGGGCTTTGAAGAAAAATAAAACAGTATTAAAGGGAGATATGTATACGTGAGAGGTGGGAGGTATTAGTTTATATACAGTGGTCAGGGGATCCCTCTGTCTCAGAGGAGATCTGAAAGAAATGAAGAGAGATCCACAGATATATCTGAGAGAAGACTATTCCAAACAGAGGAATCAGCAAGTGCAAAAGCTCTGCACCAGAATGTTCTTGGTGCAGTCAATAAACAAGAAGGACCACAGGGCTAGGGTAGAATGAGCAAAGGGAAAGATTTGGACATGAGGTCAGGTAGGTTGGGGTGCAGCTTTTCCAGAATGGTGATGGTCGTTTTAAGGATTGTGGCTTGACTCTGTGTAAGAAAATCATTGGACTGGAGGATTTGGACATAATGTCATCTGGTTTATGTGTTAGATCAGAACTTTATCATGGTGTCCCTTCTCTGGAAATATCAGGAATCTGGAAATTCTCTATAAAATCACGAAAACCTCCCTTTTAACAAAACTCATTTAACCTATGGATTATTTTACTATAAGTATAAATCGTAATATGTTCAATATTTGGAGATTTCAAAAATTTATGTGCTTGTTTCTTAATTTTTTTCTGCTTTTTTTCTTTGTTTTTGGTGTTTTATAACATAATTTTATTCTCCAAAGTAATACATATACATAGTTTAAAAGATAAATATTGGTACAAGTTTATAAAAGAAATGGTATTCCTGTCTTCTGCGTTTCCTACATTTGACTCCTGCTCTCCAATCTAGCTTTTTATGTTGTTGTTGAGAAGTTTGATATTTGATTTCTACACTGTTACATTCTGTTTAATTAGCATGAAGTGAGGGTCTCTATTCACACTCTCAACTAATCCCATTCTAGGACATTCCCTGTTTTCATAGATATCTTGTGCTTCTAATTTCTGACCCTTTCTAGGTTTTGCAGTATAAACTATTTTGCTCTTACTTGGCATTACTTTCTGTTGGCACTTAAGTTTTGACTTATCTGCTCTGTTAAATTAGGGAGCACTCAATTATCTGTTTTCCATCTTCCAAAGTTATATTTAAATATCCTGTTTTCTTAATTTTTCCACTTATTTTTCTTGTGGCTTTATACTTCTTAGAAATTTCTTTATATGGATTTATGGACCTTTCAGGGATTAATATGCCATGTTTAAAGGAAGTTAAGGATTTCAGAATTTTAAGACGTAAGCCTATCTTTCCACCTTTGTTTAAAGAACTCCAATTTCCATATACAGTCTACTATAAAGTACATTCCCTAATAGTGCAAAGTAACATTTGCTAATATAAAAGTGCTTTAAGATAAGAACTGAATTCATGAATATCAAATCAACACATGTTAGTCAGGGTCTAACTAGGCATCAGGAGGATATAAAAGACCATATAATATGGTCTTTTCTTTTGGAGCACTTACCATCTTGTTGGAATGATAAAGCATACATACTATCATAGCAGAGAGTTAAAGAGGTTATTAGAAATATAAAAAATACTAGAAATGGACTTGAATAAAAAAATGGATTATTTAATTAAGTGGACTAACTAAGGTAGGTGATTCTGAGAAGAATGGGAATGTATGAGTAAAGGCATGACTATAAGTTTAAACATAAAAACGATCAGAAAATAAAATACATTTGCAACATTGATACCTACCTATTTTGTCCACTTTATGTAATGTTTTTGGGAGGATTTTGAAGGTTGTAGCAATAATAAATTTCAAAGAAATGTTAGTGACCTTAATTATTTATAGTCATTTTAGGCCTTAAAATAGGTTTCTCTTCAGACAGATTTTTTTGAGTTTTTCTGTTTTAGCTACATGATTCGAAGTGGAGATCAGCCCCTGTGTCTGGCAAAGCTAGACTTAATTGGATTAGCAAATGCAAGTCTAGAATTTTAAATACCAAATTTGTGCACATTCTTGGCATTCTAAACCCATTGAAGGCATTTCGGAATGCTTAGAAGTCTCCAAAGGGTCCAGACTAACCAATCTACCCACTCGGGCAAAAATTTCAAACTAAGGAGACTACATTTTCATTTTAAAATGTTTTCCAATTTCTCAGTGTACCATTGCAGTTTAGCTCCTTGCTCGTGAGCCTAAGTGTATCAGAGAATATACTTCTTATTCTCTTTTCTATCTCCCTGGATAGTTGCTAGGCTTTTATGTACCCATTTGCAATTTTCCCCATTTGTTAAGTGAATGTTAAATACAGTTACTGTATTCAGACATGTGAGTTCTCATCCAAATGTGATCCTCAGTGAAAGAATGTTAATATCCCTTTCTTCCCTTACTGCCCTCATCTTTACAATCCTGGGAGTTTAACTAACTTGCCTTTGTGAAGTTTAACTTTGCTGATAGCTTTCAATCTTCTTCAAATGTTTAATTCGAATCTACTGTTCTGACATAAAGCCTTTCTCAGTTCTAGTATATATTTAACCCTACATTACCTGAATTGTGTTTTATCACAGATTTACACTCTAGCATGTACTACTTCTCTAATAATATGATATATATTTGATGTGATCAGTCCCCCTAGATTGATGAAGAAATAAGTTTCAAAGATGTCATATTATGTATAGCATGTAGCTTTGCTGGTAATTCAATCCTTTATTGGACATATATAAAGTAATTTTACTGCAACTGATTATAACCAGTCATAACCATGTTTCAATTGTGATAGTCTTAGTTAAAACCAACCATCTTTCAAGACATACATGTTTCCCTAAAAAACTACATTCTAAAACTAGGTTTTTGCATGTGAAAAGTATTTTCACCTCAGAAGTTAATTTTCCACCCCAGAAATATATTTTCATTTCAGGAATCTTGAAATTTATGGATAAAATGTTTTCAGTTGTTGAACTGCATGTTTGGTGAGTGGAGTTTTATGAAGAGACAATGAACATCAAAACTCCAGCCTAATCTTTAGCAGTTCTTTTGCACATATCTTCCCCCTGTACTCTAACTTGAACTTTGAAGTAGTGGCTAGATCTAAGCAAAGATGAAATAACATGTGTATCTTTTTGCCTTTGCATTCTTACTTTCACACACTCTTTCGGTTTTAGGTTACTCTGGATTTAAAGACCAGTCTCTCTGCACTTTGTACAAACAGAGCAATAGACAAGGGAAAGAAGGAAGGGGGGCAGGTAGGAGGAGTGGGAAAGAAGTAGGAAGGAAATTGGTCGAGTCGTATTTTTCATTGTTTATAGTTTTCTTCAAGAGGGTTAAGGAGGAAGGGTTAGATTTTAGAGCTTGGAGCCTTTTCTACCTTCTGTCTAGTTCATTCCTTCATTTTTGGGGAGTCATCAAGAAGTATTTCCTCTTGTCTTACCTAAAACACATCTATTTCTATGCAGGTGCTGGAAGCATAGCTTCTCCTCTGAAATGGGCTTTTAAAATCTTGTCTTGAATAAAGACCGCCCTCTTCTTGCAAGTGAGTTTTCTATTAGCTGTCAAGGAAACTGAAGTTTATTGATATCCTTAGACTTTAAGATTCCTTAGCTTTTTTTGAACATCTTTAGAAGTAACCTGAACACCCAACCTTATAAACTTATATCAGAGTAAAAGACACCTGGTCCATGGTTCATGAGATATCCTGTGGCCCTGTATGCCTTCAACATTTCAAGATAACCCATCATAAATATGGCCTTTTGTAGAAGAAGAAAAAATATATTGGGAAATGGTAACTTCAAGAACATTGCTTTGTGTTTGAAGTATCATGTATTATCACCATAGTAGTTAACATTTAATAAACATTTACTTGGGTTAGGTACTGGTCTATGTCCATTCCCTACAAAGATCATGTAAGGTCATTGTGTTTATTTCCTGCTATAACAAGTTACCATAAATTGAGTGGCTTAAAACTCACCTATATTCTCATATAAAGGCCAGAAGTTGAAAACCAAAGAATCTACAGGGCCATGTTCTCTTCGAAGGCTCTAAGGGGAATATCTGTCCTTGCCTCTTCCAGCTTCCTGTGGCTCAAGCATTTCTTGGCTTGTGAATACTGCCAATCTCCACCTTCAGGTTCACATGGCCTTCTCTTCTCCCTGTGTGTCTCTCCTTCTGTGTGTCTCTTATGAGGGCACTGTCATTGGACTTAGCATCCACTCAGAAAATCCTGAATCATGCCTCAAGATCCTTGACTTAATTACATCTCCAAAGACCCTTTTTCCAACTGAGGTTACATTCACAGGTTCTGGAGGTTAGAACACAGACATATGGGGACTACCATTGAACCGACTACTGTCATTAAAACTTTTTTAATGGGTGAAGAAACCAAGGTTCAGAAAATCCACATAACTTGGTCAAGATTAGGTAAACAATTTGAATCTGGATTAATCTCTCACCAAAATCTGTGCTACTTTTATTACATTGTCTCTTATGTGAAACTCTGGATTGCATGTTTATCTTGAGGAGAGTTGGAAATTTATAAACACAGTGAATCTTACTCTCTTTTCTTATTAGCCTGTGCTATTATCATCCTAGTGCCCCTCCAAGTAAACCTACCTTTACCGGGAGACATACCAGTGGAACTCTTTTTTGATAATATGCCTCAAGCATAGTTATCACAGTTATCCCAAGTTAAAGCACTAATAAAGAGCATCAATTCCCCCAGCAAACCAATCACTGCACTGCCTAAAAACCAGCTGCCTGATATGTTTTGTCCAGTCTTAGCGATGTTTATGGCAAAAAGTCTAGCTTGGTACCATTTACTCCATGATAGCTAGAAGGTGAAACTCTATTTAGACAATTAAGCAGAGAAGTAGAGTATTCTACTTGTACTTTAGAAGGGTCCCTCTGCAGTCACAAGGGAATTGGTGGGGAACAGGATTAGGGGCAGAAGCACAAACATGTGACAGTGGCAGCAATCTTGGTGAAAAATTACTTCTTTAGTAAATATATATTTAGTGCTCACTACATTGTAGGCATGATTCTCATTTTAGTATTAACTTGCTTAATCATTACAAGTCAGGACCAAGTACTAGTATCATCTCTGTTTCATAGACTGGAAAACTAAGGGACACTGAGAATAAGTAATTTGACCAAGGTACATAGTAGGGCTGGAATTGAACCCAGGCTGCCCGACTCGAGTCCATGATCTTTAATACATACAATGCTATGGTAAGAGGCCCAGACTAAAGCAATAGAAATGAGTAACCTTTGCTTCATGTGCCTGAAAATGATGCGCTTCCCTTTCCAGACATTATTATCAGCAAACATTCTGAGTTTCCAGTGTGAATAAAATGATAACCTCGGCATCTTCGGGGATAAGGAAAGGCATTCAAAGCAGAAAAGATTCTCAGCCTGCAGTCTAGATAAAGAATGTTAAAAAGACATAAAATCATGAAATAAGTAATCATCAAATGAATATACTGCAGAGGAACTCCTGAAGGGCTAAGCAGATGTTAAGTCACAAGTGCAAAGATAGGAAAGGCTATAAGTTATAAAATAAGAGTCTATTTTTATATAGGTTACACTTGACAATAGAAAGTCAGCCATGGTCCTGAGAGCAATAGCCAGCAAGTCTCTGATGAGAACTTGCCTTATAATTTATGAAATAATTTGCCTCCAAACCAACTTCCCCAGCTATAAAATGGGACTAATGTTATAACAATCAAAGCATAAAACACTGAATTAATTTTCATTGAAACAGGAGCATGAAATTCTCTGTAAAAATGCACTTTGGTGCAAATGCTGAGGGAAAGAGCTTAAATGAATTAGGAAATAATAAACCTACAGTATGAAAAAAATGATGAAAATTTGCCATTCTTGGGTCAAAGAGTAAAACAAAATATCTGTTATTTTGAAATAACTTTATTTGAGAGGTCAGGAAAAATAGCAGCTGAGGCTAAAATCAAAACCGTCAGAAAGGTTGTGAGCTCAGAACATTGGGTTTAGGTCAACGTGTCATGTGTACTAAGTTAAGGGTGTCTTCTGAATTTTGGTGGCAAACAACCACTAAGATTAAAACATGCCATAAAAATCATGTTTTGAAAACTGTGACTTACATTCATCTGTAGAAAACTGGGTCCTGCTGATAGCCCAAATGTATGACTTAAGCCATCTGCTACTTCTGCTGATATGAAAGAGAATGACATAAATGTCACTTATAGCAGTGATCTCCTTAGCTCTGCTTAGCCCTTCAGGAGTTCCTCTTCAGTATATTAATTTGATGATTACTTATTTCATGATTTTATGTCTTTTTTTTAAATTTTTTAACGTTTATTTTATTTTTGAGACAGAGAGACAGAGCATGAACAGGGGAGGGGCAGAGAGAGAGGGAGACACAGAATCTGAAACAGGCTCCAGGCTCTGAGCTGTCAGCACAGAGCCCGACGCGGGGCTCGAACTCATGGACCGTGAGATCATGTCCTGAGCTGAAGTCGGACGCTTAAACGACCGAGCCACCCAGGCGCCCCGATTTTATGTCTTTTTAACATTCTTTATCTAGACTGAAGGCTGAGAATCTTTTCTGCCTTGAATGCCTTTCCTTATCCCCGAAGATGCCGAGGTTATCATTTTATTCACACTGGAAACTCAGAATGTTTGCTGATAATAATGTCTGGAAAGGGAAGCGCATCATTTTCAGGCACATGAAGCAAAGGTTACTCATTTCTATTGCTTTAGTCTGGGCCTCTTACCATAGCATTGTATGTATTAAAGATCATGGACTCGAGTCGGGCAGCCTGGGTTCAATTCCAGCCCTACTATGTACCTTGGTCAAATTACTTATTCTCAGTGTCCCTTAGTTTTCCAGTCTATGAAACAGAGATGATACTAGTACTTGGTCCTGACTTGTAATGATTAAGCAAGTTAATACTAAAATGAGAATCATGCCTACAATGTAGTGAGCACTAAATATATATTTACTAAAGAAGTAATTTTTCACCAAGATTGCTGCCACTGTCACATGTTTGTGCTTCTGCCCCTAATCCTGTTCCCCACCAATTCCCTTGTGACTGCAGAGGGACCCTTCTAAAGTACAAGTAGAATACTCTACTTCTCTGCTTAATTGTCTAAATAGAGTTTCACCTTCTAGCTATCATGGAGTAAATGGTACCAAGCTAGACTTTTTGCCGTAAACATCGCTAAGACTGGACAAAACATATCAGGCAACTGGTTTTCAGGCAATTCACAATATCCAGTTTAAGTCTGTGATCCTTGAGGAGGAAAAGTCACAAAGTGAGTCCCACGATTGCCCAGTTCTGGATTACTGATGCAGTTAGAAAGTGGTGGGTGAGGCATCATTGAGAAAGGGAGCTGTCCCAGAAATCTGTGATGGACCACCTTAAGTCCATGACTGAGGAGTCCATGAGCTATATATTCTCAGGACAAATCACTCACAGCTTAATAGCTACCAGCTGCTATAAGTGTGAGAGCTGAACAAAGATATTGGAGGTGAAACAATACCTACCGACATTGAAGTTCCAGCTTTGCCAGAGTAGAGATTTTTCTGTGAAGCCTCTATAACACCCCTGACATCCAACTGAGACACCAGAAAGGCATTTTAGAAGTAAGGACCATACCCTAGAGTAAGACCTACCATAAAATTGCCTTAAGAAATCCTAATACCAAGTTCTCAGGAGATCCATAAAGCAATAGAGTTTGGAGGTTGAGTCCCACTAAGTTAGAAGGGCTGACAAAATACCTTGGGTTTTCCATAGCTCTTCACTAATAAAGGATAAAATCAAACCTATACAGATTCTAAGGGATTAGCCAGCAATTGAACTTGTTGCCAAATAAAAAGTGAGGAAAATAGAAACATAGAAATGCAATATATAGTTAAGAAAGAAAGTCAATAGAAACAGTTGATTTTCTGCAAGGTAATTCAATGGGAAAATGATAGTATTTTCAACAAATGATGCCAAAACAATTGTAATGTGATCTAAATGTACAAAACAATAGATTTCAACTCTTACTTCACAACATATATAAAATTAGCTCAAAATTGATGTTATACCTAAATGCAAAGATGACACTATAAATCTTTTAGAAACAAACATAGGAAAACAGAAAGATGAGTAACCATAAAAGAAAATATTGATAAATTGGATATCCTCAAAAATTCAAACCAATTGCTTTTCAAAGGGGAAACTCAAGAAAGTGAAATGGCAAGCAACATACTAAAAGAAAGTACTCATAACACATATAACTGACAAAGTACTTGGATATAAAGAACTCTTACAACTTAATGATAAAACAATCAACCCAATTTTTTAAAATGGCAAATGAAGTAAATACATTTTATAAAAGGCAAAATACAAATGGCCAATTATGTAAATAGATGTTCAACATTATTAGTCATTATTGGAAATATAAATTAAAATCATAATTAAATACATTTCAAAACTATAAAATGTCTAAAATTAAACAAATTGGTAATATAAAATATTGGCAAGGATATGGAAAAACAAGAATTTTCATAAATTTATGGTGTGATATAAAATGGCATGACCACTTTTAAGAATAGTCTGCCATTTTCTCTAAAGTTAAACATACTTATCAAATGAGCTAGCCAATCTTTTCTGTGGTATTTCCTGAAAAGAAATGAAAACTCATGTGCAAAAAAGACTTGTACATAAATGTTCATAGCCACTTTATTTATAGTGGCCAAACAGCCCAAACAATATTATAGAATATCATAAAATCAATACTAGTAAGCAATAAAAAAGAAATAAACTATTAATACATACAACATGGAGAAATTTCACAGATATGTTGAGTAAAGAAACCAAGAGTTCATATGGAAAAATATATTTATATGAAACTGTAGAATAAGTAAAACCAAATCATAAAGTGATTAAAAGCAGAGCAGTTTTTACCAAAGTCAGAAGGTAGGGGAGCAAGAGAGGAGATGATTATAAAGTGATGCTAGCAAACTTTCCCAGGAAATGAAAATATTCTATATTTTGACTGGAGTGTGAGTTACACATGTATACATTTGTCAGAATTCTTTTGAGCTTAAATCTATGCATTTTATTGAATGTAAATTCAATTCACTTCATTAAAAAAAAAATTAGATCCTTCATATCCCAACTTCCACCCCACTCTGCAGCCTAATCTCAAACTGTTTCATCTTGAACTTTAAATTTTCTCCATTTTAGGTATTTCTTACCTTCAAGTTTTTGCGTAAACTGTCCCTACTACTTGATAATCTTTCCACTTCTTTTTCATCTTGAGGAAAGTGTTTCCTTATAACACTATATTGGTTAAATGCTTTTCCCATTTGTTCCCAAAGCATTCTAGCATAATGCTCAGTAGAGAATATATTTTGTACATTCTTATTACATGTTATTGTTTTTGCTTGTTTGTCTGTCTTTCCTGTAAATGGTAACTTCCCTGAATATAAGAACTGTGTCTGCTTTGTTTGCCACCATACCTATCAGAGCCTTGGCTTACAGTTCGCACTTATTACATATTTGTTGAATGAATAAATGAATGAACGAATAAATGAACAAATGAGCTCACATAAACCTCCTGAAATCTTTAGGTAGATTCTCAGTGATTTCAACGTTCTGTTTTCTAAGTAAAATTAATTGAGGGCTTCCCCTTCTGAATGTTATTTTTGGTATGGCACCACACATTTTATTATAGGTATTTTTTTCTAAATGGTATTTCTCAGAAGCCATCGTTTTTGTAGGAGTAGTGAGTCACAGAAATGCAATTCTTGGCTGTGCCTTCCCCCACCATCCCGTCCCCCCCAGCTAGCCAGACCAAACATTCCATAGTAACCATGTTTTTGATTGTCTACAGGATTTCTGTCTGATTTAGATTGTCTATCAAGATATTTTATAGTCTTCTTCCACTCTGAAAAGTATAGCATATTCTCCCTTCTTATAATGTTCTCTGCTTTTTTGCAAATGCTTTTGAAAAATAAGTGCCTTACATATGTATGTAAATATATATATATAAATATATAAATATATATACATAAAGCCTAAAAAGATAAATTCTTATCTATTCTGCGATGGATTCTTGTGTCTTTTATTCTATTTTGACATGGAGTTTCAAACCTTTTAGGAAAAACTATGCTACTCTTCATTCATTTCAAAGTATCAGAGAGAATATTAGGGTCCCCTTCTCAAATAGCTTAAAGTCTGGTAGGAACTTATAAACAAACCGTTGTCTACTCTATGACACAATAAAGTCATGTCCAGGTACTAGGGATTGGAATCTGCAACCCTGTGTACATTATATCTAGTTGTTAAACACTCTTCTAAGATAGGCATTAATAGTCCCACTTCACAAATAAAGATAACGAATTACAGCACATAGTGTTTTCAAAGTCACATAACTAATAAGTGGCAGAACCAAAATCTAGGCCTGTCAGAATTTTAAGCCTTTGTCTTTATATGTGTGCAGCATTGCTCTCCTAAGTGTAAGGAGGGAAGAAAATTAGGGAGTCAAGAATGAACCACAGTTTTCCAGCTAAGTAGACTTGGTATCAAGTGGTGGCATCCATGTTCTGAAACCAGGTATACAGGTAGAGGGACATGTTTGGAGGAGAACATGGTATTTGGAGATATATGAAGATTAGTATTTAATGATATTGAGACAGGGATGCCTGTAGGCCATTATATTCAGCTTCTTCAGGTGATGGAAATGAGACTTTGGAGCACAAGTTGTATGCTTGGGTTGGAGACGAAGGTGTGAACACCAAAGTACCTATGTAGTGATACTTTGGGTATATATTGAATCACCCAGGAGGAGTATGCAGATTGAGAAGAGGCTTAAATGTCCAACTTTGATTTATTGGCCTCTAGATTCCTCTTGTATATCTTATATAAAAATCTCATGAATGTATCACAAGACATCCAAGAGATACGTATAAACATCATTGATATAAACTCCTCCAAGTTTACTACTTCTGTTTCTGTTCTCTTTGGAAGCTATTCATCACTTAACAAATGATAAAAATTTTTCTTTCTTGAACATGTTATGCTTAAAACCATTTCCTTTAATGCTAAAGAATGCAAGTGGACCTCAGAAAGACTGGAACTTAGAATTAGAAAGCTATAGGGAGAGCCAAGGATGACCTCACTCCATTTTCTATTCCTGCTTCTTGCTGTATGTCTGGTTCATCTTCTCTAAGCTCCTCTTTGCTCCTTCTGTCCTCTCTCTCTGCTCCCAAAGCTGACTGAAAAAATATGACCACCCAGAGTAGAATATGCTTACTAAGAATTTTCCTAGTCTTGAGTTCCTGTTGGTTTTCCTTTCTCCACATTGTGCATGTATTATTTTTAATCCTTACAATAACACTTCAAGACTGTATTATTCTTTCTGCATTATATATGAGGAAACTGAAG
Source organism: Prionailurus viverrinus (assembly GCF_022837055.1). Classification (NCBI taxonomy): domain Eukaryota; kingdom Metazoa; phylum Chordata; class Mammalia; order Carnivora; family Felidae; genus Prionailurus; species Prionailurus viverrinus. The sequence continues at coordinate 214,196,895 of NC_062561.1, forward strand.
CTGAGAGAGATTGTGACCTGCCAGGTCACTGTCATCTGCTGGAGATTCAAAAATGAAAAGATAAGGCCTCTGTTTTCATGGACTTCATAGCCTAATATTGAAGCAGATATTTATCATTATAGGTACAGACATAAATTCTTATTACCAAATTCTGTGAGAAGTGCTGTAATAGCTCTGTAAACACGGAATTGTATTAACACATTGTGTAATGCCTGGAGAAGCAGGGAGAGCACTGTATAAAGGACATTTGAACCAAAGTTGGAAGAATGTGTAGCTCTCTAGGAGGTACAAAAGGGGTAAATGACATTTTAGGTTGTAGAGGCATAAGGGTGTTTATTATAAACAGGGAAAGCAGTGCTGTCCATGTTTCTTTTTCAACCTATGGCTCACCTTTTGAGTTGGCACCCAGAGCTCAGGTGTGCTTTATGTGAGCTTGGCTACAGCCTTCTAAAAGGGTTCAAAATAATCAGATTTCTAGTAAGCTAGAGAAGAAGACACTCGAGACCCAATATTTAGCTCAATTGGTTAAATGTCTGACTGTTGATTTCAGTTCAGCTCATGATCTTGTGGTTCATGAGTTTGAGCCCCACAGCCTGCTTGGGATTCTCTCTCCCACTGCTCCTACCCTGCTCACTTTCTCTCTGCCCCTGCCCTGTTCACTCTCTCTCTCTCTCTCTCTCTCTCTCTCTCTCTCAGAATAAATAAACTTAAAAAATTAAGTCTCTCTCTTGCTTCTGTAGTTTTCTTTTTCTCCTCCCTACACACCCACCCCACAACAGTATAAATCAGCACAGACAACAATGTGGGATTTGGCAGTAATTGCTATTAGTTTTGAAAATGAATACATACCAAAACATAGGCATTACAAAAGCTGTTTGTGTTGCACATTATACTTTGTTTTAGGCTATCCCCAGGTATATTTGTCAGATTATTTGTCAGATATATTTCTCCATCTTACAGTCTATATCATCCTGCTCTGTATAGAACTTTTGAAATATCCCACCAAATAAGATGACTCTGGATTCTGTACAGACTTATTTGGCAAGGTATGGGTTACAGCCTTGCATATGTCTCTTCAGAAATAAGGTTGAAATGTAGGTGCTGTCTATATACAAAGCAGCTGAAGACTGTAGCTTGCTATGAAGGAAGAAAAGTACTGACAAATTTTACTACTTATGAGGTGCATTTTCTCATTGCTAAGTATACCCTAAAAGATGTTAAAAAAAAAAACGTTTTTCCTTAAGCCATAAAAAAATCTTAATAAGCAAGAAAGCTTTAATGCATAAAACATGATATTTAAGTTTCAGTAGAATTGTACCTGAACATTTATTTACAAACTCATTCTATTCCTGAAGTTCTGAAGAAAGTGGATGGGTGTTTCTATAGAATTCTCTTTCAGCTTAGCATTTGTCAGTAGGACAATTCAACATGAAGGTCTTTTCTGCATGCCATTTTATCAGAAATAGCCTTATTTTTTGAACCCTAGGTCTTGCTGGTTCAGGACATAAAAAATATTGCCTATACTAAATTATCTCATTTGATCTAATATAACTAAAAATTGACTAGTCCAGAAGGACTCAGGTAAAATCCAGCACAAATTTATTTAAGTATGTTACCCTACTGGTCCTCACCACTAATGGGGATGGCATACAATGATGGCATGTAACTTTTGCAAACATTTTTTGTCCAGGCAATTGTATGGGTATGTAATAAAAAATGAAAAAATATAACATATATTTGGTAAGGTGAGAGTATGTCTTCTTCACCATTACTGCCAGTCATATAGCCCCATCTCCAGAGGCATTTACCATATCCAGACTTTCTCTGTCCTTCCAGAGATATTATGTACGTGTGTGTGTTTACATGCCCATTCCTTTAATTCTATACAGATGGTAGCACACAATACACCTGTTTCACATCTTGCTTTTTCATTTAACACATGTGGGAATTGTTGCCTATCAGTTCATGCAGATATGCCTCATTCTATTTAATTGCTGCCTAGGATTCCATTATTTCATTGCACTGTAATTTACTTACCAGATCGCTATTAGTGGAAATTCATGTTATCTCCAGTTTTTGCTAATATAGACAATGCTGCAGTGAATATACTTTGAATATATATGGGATTATTTGTCAGATATATTTCTGGAAGTATAATTTCTGGGTTAAATATGTGGAGTGGAAGTAAAGGCATTTTTTAAATAAAAGCTCAGAAATGATCAGAGATTTTATGTCTTAGGTTAGCTCTATGTCTCTTTCTCTTAGTTCTGTCTCTTTCCTAGGGATTCCTAAGCTGAGACTACAGTACATTTCATTCTACTTTACAGACTACTCTGAATTCTTTTGTCTTTTTATCCTGTCTGTTCCATCAATTATCAAATCTGGATTAATCAAAACATGTGCCTTCTTCACTATATACCTAGACTGTCAACTGTTTGGGGGAGACACATGTAATTTGGTTCTATTACAAACTTATGTTTCCTAAGATCATTTAGAGACTTCATACTATTCATAAATCCTTTTACTTACACCTAACTCATTGTTTCCTATTTCCAGCATTGGCCATTCCACTGGCTGATCTGTATTTATAACTTTCTATCTTACTTTTACCACCACAGGAAATGGCTTGGTTCCCTACGTATTACAGAAACACAGCTCATTAGCTAAGAACCCCCTTAATTTCTCCTTTAATCCTCAAAATTTCTACATGAAATCTTCTGATCTCAAAACAGGAGTTTCCCTTTCACTAACCAGTCCTAATCTTGACATATTTTCCTATTCCCACTGCCTCTTTACTGATTTGTTTACTCCATGGTATAAATAAATTTTTAAAAATAAAAATCCACTCTCTACCCTTTATTCTCCTCCAGTGATTGCTTCCCATTTCTTCCCAAGTAGCATTCTTAAGACAGCAGGCCAAAGAATAGATATTGCCACCATGTCTAATTTCCTATATGCTTGCCCATTCACTGAAGAATGCCTCTACCACAGCACTGTGGTCTCCAGAAAATGTCAAATTTCCAAGACTTTTGAGCAGTCTTGGGCATCATTATACTTAAATATTCCCCCACATTTGACACTTGATTTTCCCCGAACCTCAACCCCTCCAACAAAATTTCTGTTGTTTTCATTATAATTTCACTTCTTGTTTTCCTTTCCTTTTTAAAAGTAAACTATTCTAGTTTCTTTCTGACTTTAAGTCTTTAGGTCCTGTGTTCCCTAAGATTAAGTTCTTAGCACGTTTTTCTTCTCTTTTTTTTTTGTTTGTTCCCTGTTATTATGGCTTGAAGTCTGAATTCTTTAAATTCTTTTTTTGTTGTTGTATTTGACACACAATGTTACATTAGCTTCAGGTATACAGCATAGTGATTTAACAACTCTATACATTATGCTATTCTCACAAGTGTAACTACCATCTGTCACCATACAGTACTACAAATTACAGTATCATTAACTATATTCACCATGCTGTATCTTTCAGCCTCGAGACTTACTCATTCCATAACTGGAAGCTTGTACCTCTCACTCTCCTCTGCCCATTTTACCCATCCCTCCAACCCCTCCCATCTGGCAGCCACCAGTTTGTTCTCTGTATTTATGGGTCTGTTTCTGCTTTTTTTGTTTGCTTTGTCTTTTAGATTCTACATGTAAGTGAAATCATGTGGTATTTGTCTTTCTCTGTCTGATTTATTTTACTGATTTATTTTACTTCAGCACAATGCCCTCTAAGTTCATCAATGTTGTCACAAATGCAAGATCTCATTCCTTTTTATGGCTGAGTAATATTCCATTGTATGTATATACCACAACTTTATCCATGCATCTATTGATGGATACTTAGATTGCTTCCATATCTTGACTGTTGTAAATAATGCCATAACCATAGGGATGCATATATATTTTCAAATGAGTATTTTTATTTTCTTTGGGTAAATACCAGTGATGATCCTTTATTTTAAAAACTTTGTCCCTTACTTTGTGGCTTCCTGACTCAATCATCTTCATTTGAATTGAGCCAATGACTAAGATGATGATGATGATTATAACAAAGAGGAGGAAGAAGAGTTAACCTGAGCAATGGCATGTTTCAAGGTACAGGGGTTCTTTTCTTTTGTGGATGTTGTCGTGAGAAATGTGAATTTTGGAAACACTGAAAATATTCATTAAATAGAGAAAAGTTGTTGCTTCTGTATCCCAAAATAAGGGAACATGTGGTCACCAGATGTGATGAAATAGAACTCCAAGTTCTCACTGTTTTCAACTTTTCAACCTTTTATCCCAAACCACCAGGTCCCTTTTGCATGTTACCTCTGCCTAGAATACACCCATACCATTTCCAAGGCAATGTTTCTAGACTCTTGGCTATATCTTCTTTTTTTGGTCTTAGCCATTTGAAGCAGAACTCCAGTTTATAACAGTTGTAAAGTATTTGGGGTGATGATAGCATCAGTTATTATTTATCTGTTCAGCTTTCTTAAAGTTGAAGAAAATAAGCAAAGTTTTATGGAAATATGTATTATCTTTACCAGTCACTGCTTGACTTTCCTCCATTCTGGAGCTCTAGGCCCATTTCATGCTCCTTTCCTGCTAGACCTGTGTGTATCTCCAGCTTTGGTCTCACATGCTGTATATCAGTGCCCAGCTCTACTGTTCCTTTCACCAGATGCAGCCAGTTTTACAAATGAAATTATACATTTGAACCAGATGAGTTTGGCTTGGTGATTGGCCCTGTGCACAGTCTACAATTTAGGTCAGACTTATGAAAAGTTTGGTGAATTTGGCACCATCTTTGAGGAAGTGTGGACTGTCTTAAAACTCCAAAGAGAAACCTTTAGGATCTCAGACATTCCATCTTTTGTGGGCTTCCAGAAAAGGCCACCCTCAGCTGGCATGAGAGAGAGGGCTTATTTTCAAACTATTCAAGTCATGTTGTGACTAGAAGTTGAAGTCTGGTGCAAAACCATGAAAACTGAAGAGATAATTTGCACTGATCCTGGAATAAGCAGCTTCACTCTACTGTGTAGTGACTCTGGTGGAGATGGTTCAGGAAGAGAATATTTCTACTGCTGAAGCATAATTTTATGAAAGAGTTTCTTCAAGCTATTTGTGTTCCTTAGAATAAATATCATTTCTAAAATGTGAGAAAAAATAAGGCCAAGTTAGTTTAGGGAAGACAATGACCTGATTCCTTGTATCAATTAAAATAGATTTATAGGAGGGCACCTGGGTGGCTCAGTCGGTTAGGCGGCCGACTTCGGCTCTGGTCATGATCTCGGGGTCCGTGAGTTCGAGCCCTGCGTCAGGCTCTGTGCTGACTGCTCAGAGCCTGGAGCCTGTTTCAGATTCTGTGTCTCCCTCTCTCTCTGACCCTCCCCGTTCATGCTCTGTCTCTCTCTCTCTCTCCAAAAATAAATAAATGTTTAAAGAAATTAAAAAAAAATAAAATAGATTTATAGGTTCCAAGGTGTGGGATACCTCTGTGCTGTTCCTTCTTGTTGGCTTCAATAGGAATGAGACTTAAATTAGGGTCCCAGTGCTAAGGCCTGAGAATTTTTTCCATCTCAGATTTTCAAAGAATCATAAAGCAGCTTGAAAGAAAGCCTCACTCACTCACCCTTAAACCTCCACTGAAAAATAAATAATTGAAGCCATTGCTGAGCATGATTAATGAAGATACATTATAATAATTTATTATACTGTTTTTGGAGGGCTGTTTTTCCTCCATTTTTTCTCAGCTGTCTCCTATATTACCTCTACTACTACTCTGGAGACTGAGCAAAATGCAGATGTTAAGAACATAAAGATATCAAAAAGTTAGTTTTGGCTGAGTTAGCAGTGACCACATTACAGGTCTCAGAATTTCCCTCCTTCATGTGGCTTTTTGGTAAGTTGAACAATAAATTTACTAGTATGCAGTTACTTCATATATGATCCAAACATGCTTCATTGGATAAAGGGGAGTAACTGTGAATAGGTCTGCAGGGAACTTGTACATCAGACTCAAGTATGGATGGAGGGACCCAAGAATTTAGGTGAAACTTTTCAAATCTTACAAATACATTGCTTAAGACATTTGTAAAATTTTTAAATAGCAGAAAGCCCTTCTTGTGCCTAATTACCACATATATGTTTCTACAGGAAGTCATATAAATTAATTATAATTTGTTAATGCTGGTGCTATTTACCTGACTATATCTCTACCTTTTGGTTGAGGTATTGCCTGTTTAACATTAAAGACCTTCTTGATTGCACCACCTACCCCTTGCATTTATAAAGCCCTGATATTTAAAAGTGTTTAATTTCATACAGATGATCTGAATTCATCCTAAAACACTGTGCTAAAATGGTGTATTTCTTATTTAAATTGTTAAAGCTCTTGTCTAGCCAATAAGAGCTTCTATATTTTTATCTCAAAAGAGTGTATTTAGAGCAATGATTCTTAGCCTTAGCTTCACGTTAGAATCATCTAAGGAGCTTTAAAAAATTCTGATGCCCAGGCTGTAGCCAAGACCACTTAAATCAGAATTTTAGGACATGGCACCTAGGCATCAGTACTTTTCCTGGCTCCCTAGATGATTCCAACGTGTAGCCAAGATTGAGACTACTGATTTAGAAAGGTAGCATTTTGTGATGAAAAGAGCAAGGGCTTTGGAATCAAGCCAGTTCTTTGGTTGATATTCCATTTCCAGACTCTAATTCATTCATTCAAAAATATTTGAGCATCTAATAAAAAATAAAATGCCTAATATACACTAGAACATTCAATATATGGATAGAGTTTGTTATAGTAATGATAATATCTATTAATAAAAGTATTTTATGAATGGCATTATATACATATAGAAAACAAGTATATTAGTTTAATAAGATTGCATTTTAAGTGCCTTGCTATGCTTCACAGTTAAATTATGTATGCTGTATTCATAAGGATGACAAAGCCAAATAGGTATATCTCACTCACCTTTGAGCACTTTTAGCACCTTATACTTCCTTTAAGTGATTATTTTAATTTTACTTTGGAGTGTATACATATAATCTTCATCAGTGCATGAAAAAATTTCCTCTTTGGTACATGCTAAACTCTAAGCTTCTTGAAAACAAACAGTTTTTTCTTACTCAAGCTGGCATCCTCTCTGAGCATAGTGAATCGCTCTCCATGATACTAGCATGCAACCTGTTTTCTGAAACCAGTGTTATAAATAGCTTGCATTGTATTGTGTGCATTGTAATGTATTGCATTGTGTGTTGAGAAAGAGATGTTATATTAAAGGAAACTGTGCTTAGCTTAGTTTGTTCCTTGGCTCATGGTCCCTGGTAGTAGGCATTTTCCTGAGGGTTGTCAGAAGACTGATCTTGTGGGTGGTCTGCCATACTGAATTTGGGAACGAAGATCTCAGCTCCAAGGCCCTCATCCTCCATAATGCCAGCAGACGGTACAGTCCATCAACGCCTAATTACTTCCTAGTAGTTTGAACCCACAATCTTTTTTGGTTTGGTACCAGAATCAACTTCAGAAGATGTTGAAGAAAGAATGTCTGGAATTGGGAGCCTAAATATGTAGACTTTCCTTTGGGAAGTAATTGATCAGAAGAACATGTGTTGTCCACAGTACTTATAAATGACAACTTTGAGAACGAAAGATTTTCTGACCTCATGGCAACTGTTGTCCACTATAATTTCTTCCCTGATTGTTTTTTGCCTTAGCAACCTATTTTTAGTAATAATTTGAGGTAGAAACCAGTTAATTAAAAAGGTATCATTCTTTTGAGTACCAATTGGCTGTGTGTCTAACCACACTGCCCCAGACCTCACTTGCAGCTAACATCTCCACAGAACTGTCCATGACATGTTCTAAAGTAACTTGGGGGAAAACATTAAATAAGGATAAGGAATATTTCTGAAAATGGTCTTTTAAGACAGAGAAAATATTTTTTAAAGAGTGATGAAATACAAGAGACTTTCTCCAATAAATTTATAGTCATGTAGACCATAATATAAAAATTCTAGGAACTATAAATAGGCTTAAATTATTTTATCCCTCTATTAAAAGGAAATCAGTCTCAACAAATTTCGCATCCTAATTAATCATCACAACTCCCACAACACCAACAAAGACAAAAGCCATGTAAATCTATTTAGGAGGCAGAGCAGAAAAATAGTGGTATGTGCATGACAACTTCCTTCTTCTCTTAATACCCGTAAGGAAACATGCTGGTTTCCTATAGAGGGACTGACTAGCTTTCTTCTAATATGGATTATTTATTGTATTAAAATTCGGCTTAACAGAATTGTGCTGAATATATTTCACCATTGCCACAACAGATCTCAGTCCTAATCAGTATATATGAGCATCTTCTAGCAAAACTAAGTTAACTTTGGAAAGGAAAAGGGTACATTTAATCCTGATTCTTAAAGCTAATTTAAAGAACAGAAATCCTTTAGTTCTAAAAAGTAATACTGATTGTCATCAAATATTGTTAATTTGGAGGTGTTACATGGAGTACGGAATATTGAAATAGGAAGAAAGGAGTCTGAAGTTTCCAAGGCACACCTATCAATCAATACTTAGAATTTGAATGTATCAGAAATCTAAAAGAATTCTTCAGTCAATGGTTTCTGGTTTATCTTACCTGAAGAAAGAAGAGGCTAGCACTTGCTTCAGCAGCACATATACTAAAATTGGAATGATACGGAGATTGGTATGGCCCCTGCATAAGGCAAGAGCCTGTTGAACAACTTAATGCTACTATTTCCCATCCCCACCCAAATACCTCTGTGAAGTCCCATTCATTCTTCACAATGGTAAACAGACATCTCTGATGTACAAAGATTTTTGCATTCATATAACAAATTTCTCCTGGTTTTCCCCCACTATTAATCAGCTACTCCTGATTTGCTGTTGTCAATCAAATATTGCATCGTTAATCCATTTACAGTAAAAGTGTAATAAATTTTGTAGTAAAATTTTGTTAGATCAAAAAGATCTTGTTTCATCCCTATATGATGGGAAAACACCTGCATTTTAGATGATCATTCTAAGTAAGTTTAAGAACACCAAGCTTGACATACTGTAATGCAAATGTATTTGAAAACCACAGGTTTTTAAAAATAAAATACCATTAATGGTTTAAGTGATGAACCACAAAGCAAAATGCAAGCCAATGCAAGTCACATCATTTTTTCTAAAAGAGTTGGAAAATTCAATTAAAACAATGTTTTAAATGGTGTTTTAAGATGTTTTAAGATTAGTATTGGGGCTTGGGTCTTCCTCTAGACTTTATAATATATGTTTTGTGTAATCTTTCCCCTGTTCACCCTCATCTTTCCTCACATTTAGCATTGATTTAGATGATTTGGAATGGAAAGGTTTACCTTTCTCTAAACAAATCTTTCTAGTACAGAAGATTCACTGGACTCCCTTCCTAATTGGTAAGAGATACTAGATAATTCTTGGAATTCCCCTCTAAGAACTTTACTAGCATGATTGATCCATTTGGTGTTAATCTTCCCTTTACTCTGCTTTGTGATCTAGGTTATGATGGGGCACTGCCTAAGAAAGCTGTAGCACTAGTGAGCTGGATCCTAATTTCTTCTATAAAATTTCTTTTTTTTTTAGTTAGGGTTTTGAGCTTAGCTTCTTATTATTTATATGGAGGCAAAATATAGCTGACCCAAAGATATTCTAATAGCACATCATGGGAAGACCAACCAGCCAAAAACATCATTTGATGTTCATTTTGTTCCCTAGTTTAAGGAGACAAAAGCAAATCACACCTTATATGTAATGCCATAAATGTGCTTTCTTTGGTCAATTATGAAGAGTGGCATTGGATTTTAACACATTGATCTTTGACTTTTGAGGGTGAGACATTTTATAATCATCTGATCATCTGGTTTGCTTCCAGTGTAATCATTTAATTAAGGTATAAAAATGTAATGAAGGCAACATGGAAAGTATTAATATTAATATGTAACATTTCTTGAATGTCAACATTGCCCTAGGAATTGTACAAAGCACAAGATTACAGTGCCTGCCAATTAGCTTAGCATACATCTGCCAATTTTTTTAAGCAATTACAAAATTTTTAAAAAGACCTAGAAAGTATCTTTGTAACCAAAAAGATTTGGCTAATCCCTTTCACCCAAATCCATTATCATTGATCTATTTTAATAATAACTGCTTAGAAATGCTACTTCCATTGTCTTAATAAGTGTGCCAAGAAGAACTAGAATAGCTAAATCTTTCTGTCAAGTTAGCAATGGTGTGAGGGGTGGGGTGTGGATAAATAACCCTAGCAAAAAATAATTTTAATCTAGAGAGCCAACTGAAGGAGAGATTGTGTCTCATCCCAATAAGCCTTTTAGCATAAGTCACTGTATGCTACTGTATTTTCCCTAGATTAAACAGATTGTAAGTATCAGGTTGATTTTGAATTCTTCAGTGGTTTCACTGGCCACATATTCATGAAGAGGGAAAGCCAGTATCTATTCTTGCAAATACTTCCTGTGTTCTTAAAGTATCATCCTATCTCCCTTTTTCTATTTGTGACTAAATTAATGCCCCCCAACAAAAAAAAAGGAGAAGAGGAAGGAGACAGAGAAGGCAGTCAGACATATGCTACCTGCTTTTCTTCACCACTCACTTTTCTTACTTTCCAAATTGATATCCACTCCTACCACTCAGGGAAAACTATTACAGATCTCTTGCAACCTCAGATTACCAAATCGAAAGGCTTTTATATAGTCTTTACTTGTTACTTTTACTTAGTCCTTGTTTTCGTGCAGAATGTGAAGTAGTTGACATTCAGTTAATACTGTTGAACAGTCTCTTTTATTAATTTCTCTTTCCAAGGCTTTGCAGCACTGTTTTCTTCTGGGGTCCCCTTGCCATCTTCTTTTAATATCCTTTACTACCTCCTTGTCTTTTCCACCTTCTAAACAGAGGCATTTCCATAAATTCTATTCTTGATATCTTATTTGCTTTCTCTTCAAAGACTCCCTTAATTCTCATGCTCACTGTATGAATTCAACTGTGAGATCGAGTCCACATGTCTGTGATCTCCCTCTTGTCCCTCTGCTCCAGCGACACTGGCCTTTTTGGCATTCCTTGTATTTGTCAATCTAACTCTCACCTCAGAGGCTTTGCATTTAATGCTGTCTTTACTTGGACTGCTCTTCCCCAGGTATCTGAATGGCTTGTTTCCCCATCCCCTTCAGCTCTCTGCTCAAGCATTACCTTACAGGTGAGGCTGCCCCATATCATCCCATGTGAAACAGTAATTCCTATGCTCCACACTCACTTTCATGTCTCATATTTATCTATGCTATTTTAACACTATCAGACATTATATACATTTTTTTTGTTTGCTTATCATCTGTCTCCCCACCCTCTAATATGTACCTTAAAAGGCTGGGATCTTTACCTGTTTTTGTTCACTGCTATATTCTCAGTGCTTAGAATTGTACACAGTAAGCACTCAGTAAATATTTGTTGCATAAATGTATGAGTTAGCAGAGTCATAAGAAAGTCAAAAATCTTCATAGTTCCACAATTCCTATATATGGCTTTCATTCATCTCCCTATGGGATGACAGCAGTGGGGAATCTTCTTGGGTCACCTTTCAGACTATGGTATGAGGATTTGTATGGAAGTGACTTATGAAGGCACTTCTCTAGAGATAGTGCTGGAGAAGAGAGACATTATTAGCAGGAGATAACCCAGAATCTGACTCCAGTGCTTTTGTCTGGAAAGCTCCTTACAAGGTGAGAAGAATTAGTCAGACATCAGTTTTATTACAATCTTGAGTTTGGCTGAATTAATTACTTTATATCATCAACAATTTGAATTGTTAGCCAAACAAAGTTTATGGAGAAAGTCAGTAATGTATGGAAGCCAAGAAAGATTTTAAAATTCCATGGCCTTGGCAGGTCATTTCACCAATAACCAAATGATATGCCACTACAAATCACAAAGGTTCTTATTTTGAATTTTCACTGTATTCATATTGGACTCTTCTAAGACTAGAGTATGGTCTCCCCATTACTTTTTATGTCCATAGGCCCATAAATCCCATTAAATTTTAAAAAAAAGTCTTCATAAAAATATTCTGTCAAAAGGCTTTCTGTTAACAAAACTAAGTTTTTTTATACTCCTGAAAATTTGTCATAAAAATCAGAACTCTCTGAAGTCTGGTTAATTCACAGAACATTAGCTTGCTTTCAAGAAAGCAAATATCACAGTGAGTTCAAAGTAAAATGTTCGGGCACAAGAGTATATAGCTATGTTAGAAAAGCCTTTATTTTAAAATACTTCCTTTGAGGAACATTTGTCTAGACATGTCTTCTTGCCTCATGTGAAATTAATAGCTTAAAAAGAACTCTGTGAATAGTTCCAAATTCAAACTTCAAAATTGTTGAATAACTTAATAAGGATACATTTCATTCCTGGTTCACCAAATATGGTTTTGACAATGCTTCCAACAGTCAAGATGGTTTCTATAATGGAGAATGCCACATTATTTAATAATAATGACACCCTAAAAGGAGAACTATAAATTCTCTTTAAGACATTACCTGCACAGGCCATCTACTTAGTATTGGAAACCTAAATTGATGAAAATGTTCTTTAAGATCATTAATGGAGTCACAAAAGGTTTCCTAACTCAGAAAAAGTCCTATATCAGAGAAAAAGTCCAAGCCACTCCCCTATTAGCAAAGAGAACTGTTCACTTGAGCAATAATTGGGTAAAATAGCATTGGTTTTTGTGAAGTAGACACACACTTTGATGGAGAAAGTAGACTCACTGAGATTCTATACATAGTATCTGTGTCTCAGATACTCTTGCATATCTTGTAATCTTCAGTCCTCAAAAACAACCTTGTCACATAGTTTTAATTATGTGTATATTACTGATAAAAAAAAAAAAAAAAAAAAAAAAACCTTGTAAGACATTCAGAGACTTGTGGCCAAGCTGGAATTTGAACCCAGGTCTTGTGACTCCATAGCCAGTGTTCTTTCCCCTGAATCACGCTATCCCATGAGTCTATCCAATTACCTGAGACAGAAATGGTATTCACAATCTCTTGGTCAAAAAATATCATTAGCACTGTCACAGATTTCAGTACTCTACCCAAACTCCTTCAGAAACTTCTCACAGAAACATTTACATTTTCTCTGCCTGTTCCAGATTCTATGGCTGTGCAACAAATTACCCTACAACTCAGTGCCAGAAGATCCACCACTTATTGTATTCATGGATTCTTCAGATTAGGCATTTGAACCAGGCATAGCAGGGACAGAATGGCCTCTGCCCATGATTTCTGGGGCATCAGCCAGATGGCTGAGGGATTGAATCATTGGAAATCCACCTCATTCACATGTCTCTGGTTGATGTTGGCCATGGTCTTAGATCTTAGCTGTAGCTGTCAGCCAGACATCTCCATGTGGCCTGGGCTTCCTCATTACATGGTACTTCAGTTCTAAGAGCAAGACTAGCCCAAGGGGACTCAGAACCAATTGGGTATAACACCTTTTTGAAGTTAGGCTTGGAATTCACACAATGTCGCTTCTGCAGCATTGTGTTCATTAGCAGTGAGTCGTTAGGGCAAGCCCATATTAAAGAGAGGAAGAATTAGGCTCCGTTTTATGGGAAGAGTATTGGAGACTTTGCGAAAATTTAAAAGTTTTACATTATTACCACAGTGCTCCTACCTCTGGCTTCTGAGTGCTTTTGCTTGCAAAAGCTTGCCCTGTGACTCTCCCTTGAAGGACTGCCATCGACTTAAGCCACTTTGCTCCCAATGTCAGAAGTACCTGAAAGTTGACATGAGGAAACCCTTTTTCATGGGGTGGAACATAACTCACATTCTAATTCTGCAAATTAAAAAAGAAACTTCCCTCCACAGAACTTTGCCTAAAAACACACCCTTGCTTGGTTCCTTTTTTTTTTCCTTATATTCTAGAACTTCCCTAATAAATTTTTGTACACAAATTTTTATCTCATGGTCCTTTCCCTGGGGACTCAATCTATGACAGGGGTAACTAGCATGTCTGCAAAATTATTCTGACTCAGAAAGGCAAATTCTGATGGTACCATCTTTACTGTCCCTAATCTGCCCCAAACAAGTAACACATAGTTGTTTATTCTAAAGGTTTTGCCAAGATTTATTAATTCACAGATTTTGATCATCACAAAAAAGTATCTGGGAATACTTTATATTTTAAAGATCTGAGCCTCTTTTGATGGTTGAGAGGTTCAACGTGGACTTTTTTTTTAATTTGAGACAGAGAGAGAGAGAGAGAGAGAGAGAGAGTAAATGCAGATGAGAGAGGGACAGAGAGAGAGAGAGAGAGAGAGAGAGAGAGAGAGAGAGAGTCCTAAGCAGGCTCCATGCTCTGTGAAGAGTTCAACACAGGACTCAAACTCACCAAACTGTAAGATCATGACCTGAGCCAAAATGCAGAGTTGGATGCTCAACCAACTGAGCCACCCAGGTGTCCCTCAACATGTACTTATATTAAGCTTTCTTCTCTAGTTAATTTCTTAAAGACACATTCCCTTTGCAGTAGAGCTTTAGATTTCTCTGAGCAATTAATTGGTCATTCCCCAGTAATTATATTTACATACATTATTTGTGCATCAAAGCAGAGAAAAATATATTCAATAGAATTTCCTTTGAAAAGACAATGGAGGGGCGCCTGGGTGGCTCAGTCGGTTAAGCATCCGACTTCAGCTCAGGTCACGATCTTGCACTCCGTGAGTTCAAGCCCCGCGTCGGGCTCTGTGCTGATGGCTCAGAGCCTGGAGCCTGCTTCGGATTCTGTGTCTCCCTCTCTCTCTGCCCCTCCCCCGCTCATGCTCTGTCTCTCTCTGTCCCAAAAATAAATAAACGTTGAAAAAAAACCTTAAAAGAAAAGACAATGGATGTGACAATATGGATTATAGGTACTATCACAAAAGGCAGATGCAATCATATGAAGTAAGCAAGTACTTAGGGAAGAAACAGCAGGAAGAAGAGAGAGCGCAGAGGGAAAGGGAAAAGAAAAGAAGAACAAATAAAGGGGAGAGTGAGGAGAAACAAGAAGGGAAAGGAGGGAAGCCAAAGAGAGGGTGGCAGTATATTTTTCAGTGTGATTTCTTCACAGTGATCTCAGAATTTTTCATTAAATATACAAACCATAATGTGTTTCATGTGTTGGGTTTCCTACAGAAGCATAAATGGAGAAAAATTTTGTGTTGGGTTTGTACAAGATGCTAAATCTAATTGATGCTGGAATAAAAACAAAAGATTCACTAGATGTTTGTCAGATACTTGCAGAGGTCATTGGGAGGCCACTGGACATTCCAGGTTCTGAAACTGGGAGTTTGGCGTACTCCGTAAGGGTCAGGGAAGTCCCAAGTGACATCTGGGTTACATTTGTTTTTTCCCAGTGAAGGGATGAGAGCAAAATGCCTTGTCATCACTGGGACTGCCACAGAATAGCCTGCCATAATGGTGAACTTTTTAGTCTACTTTATGAACATGGTTCAGTCTGGATGTCTCTTAGGATAGTTACCTTCATTTTTAATTTAGTGAAAACCTGTAACAACTCATAATTTCCACTTAAAATAGCATTTGTGGTTCAATGAGTGAGATGTTTCCTCAAACTAAATTTTCTAGAATCTTCATTATTAACTGGCAGTGTTGTAGTATAGATTGAGAATATTCCCTATTTCTGTGCTTTCAGAAATATCTAGGAAGCAGGTTAAATCATGTTATTTTGCCCATTTTTAAATGAAATTTAAATTTCACTTGCCAATGATCTCAAAACAAACCCCTGGATCCTATAAACCCTGAACTACCAATACTTCATACTTCTAATAGTGTGGAATTAGAAGTTAGATTCAGAGACATTCATTTTGGTGATACCATGCCTACCAGTCAGGGTTCTACAGAAAACAAAATGACACAATCAGAGGGGTTGAACTGAATAAAATTTGGAAGAGATTATTTACAGAGGCATAAGCAGGGCCAGGGCAACCAGTAAGGTATGACTGAAGTATGCAGGGACTGTTAACAGCAAGAAACCAGTGTCACTGCAAGGCCTGAAGAGGCAAAAAGAGAAAACATTTCTAGTAACAGAGGCTAATGAGAACTGGGACTATGAGAAAAGGGCCACTGGAGAGGAACTGTTACCTTAGGGACACAGCCACTAGCATAACTGCAGTAAGACAGGGAGAGAACAAGAGGAATGAATATCCCAACCTTTCTTCAATTTCCTACTGGCTCTGCTCATTGGCAGGACCTACAAGAAAGCCAGAGGATAAGGGATCTTGGTTAACTACTCCATAGAGGTCAGCTTCCCAGCCCAAAACAAGGCAGAAAAACTGAGAAATTAGGGGAGGGTAGATGCTAGCAAATGGAAAATAACCACATAAGAAGTTTAGAATATGATTAGAATGGACTGTGTTGCTTTTTTCCAGTGCTATAGGAAGCTCTCGTTTCTTTTAAACTTATGGACTATTTTTAACCCACCTGAGTTTTACCAGGTTGAAATGAACATGAAACCATAAGACAAAATTGGGTAAAAGTATATTGTTAGGGTAGAAAATCCTAAAGTAACTTACAGACTTATAAGTTCCTAACTGACTTATAAGTTCCTAGCTTCAGAAGTGGAAATAACATGTAAACAGAAATTGAATGCAGGAGAAAGTGGAAAATGAAGGAGACTTTCTCTGCCTAAAATCTAAAACCCAGGCATCCAGTCAGATTCAGGAGGGACCTCAGAACATACCATCCATCTTCTTTGTTCTACATGAGACAGAGTGATCTGAACATGTTGCACAACTAGAGCTATAGAATTTTACAGTTCTCGTGTCACACTTAGTAAAGGAATACTCTTAGCTCAAAATGCAGACATGTGTAAGTTTAAAATTCCTACATGAATGAAGGATTTTGAATACCTTATATAATAAGATACTGTTGGACCTACTAGATGTGTTATTTTAGGAAAATGCAGACATTTTTATTATCAGAATCTCATTTCTTTCAGAAGAATGGTTACCTTTGGATGGGAGTAATAAATGTTTTTCTCTTATTTTTAGCATAATATTTTTTAACTTACTGCTGGTTTCTGAACTTTTAACTTTCTTATTTGAAGGCATAAAAAACAATTACTTTATCACCTCATTCCTGTATAGTTTAAATTATATTGAACATGACTAGAATGAGTGTATAAATTTATCTCCCAAGCTAGGGCACACTTGAAAGTAAAAGGAGTTGCTAATATTGTTTAAATTCTATAATTTTTTGAAATGTTTATTGACTGAAAATAAATTTTATACAATTGGCAGAACTACAAAATACCTTTATTCCCAAACTATTTCCAGAATCAAAGTTCTAGTTGCAAAAAGTAGAAATAACATATCCATGTAAACTAAAGCAAAAGTTTTAAAAACCTTTTTCTATTGAATGTCTGAACATCAGAAATTACATGAACAGAATAGTTACTCTCAATTCAGTTAATATACTTTAATTAGTTTCTTAATCATATACATCTCCATTACTGTGTCTCTGACTTTTTTTGAAGAGTATGTTTTAATATGGCCTTATTTTTAAAAAACTCATAAAATTGTTTGAATGTCTTCAAAACTGAGGGAAAAAAGGAATGGGGATGGGATGAAGAAGAATAATAAAGGAAATAGAATTTTTTTTCAAAGAAAGATAAAAAGAGGAAATTGGGCTTTTTTTTTCAAAGATGAGAGAGTCTTACAGAATTTCACTAACAATTTTCAGATTGGAAAAAAAGGAATAAATTTTTAGGGTTAGTGGGGAGTACAAATCAAAATGCTTTCCCTTTTCTTATTTATTTGTGATACCTAAAATCTCCCTATTTAATCATTCACTGAATCTGTAAGACTAGGTTTTCTGAAATTTTAGTCACAAGTACTCAGGAGGCTAGCTCCTCAGACATTAACCACTAACACTGGACGGGGGCTCAACTTTCCTGCAGTTCTAATCACAGCTAAACATACTAGGTATGAAACAAGAAGTTATATATACAGAAATTTGGTTTCTATTGATCTCACAGCCTCTTTAACTTCTCCAGTTTATAAATCTACCCTCACTTAGTTCCCACTACCATAGGAACATTCTCTATAGATGTTTTAGATTTTCTAAGAGTAAGATGCTGAATTGATAAACCATGAATGAAATTTCTTGTAAGGGAGAGACACTAGAAGGTGGAGAAGAGAAGGTTCCAAAGATGAAATTGGCTACCTTCTAAATTTTGCCTAAGGACTCACTGTTGAGCTCTGATGTTATGGGCTGCTCGCCATAGTATTAAACCAAACTGGGAAAATAAGTCCGCCAAAGATTGTCTTGACCTGTTTTAGTTGCATAATTGCAAATTCAGATTTCCAAACTCTGAGTGTCTGGTGCAGTTGTTTCTGTAGTGAAGCCTACAACAGATTTTAGCATCTGAACGTTTAGTATCAAAGTTCATATAAATGGTTACCTGTTCCAAGATAGAATTCTTGGTATTTCTGAAATATTTTCCTTCAATGATAAAATATTTGTCTTTTACTGAGGTGCAGATAAAGGAAAACTCATCCTCATTCCCTTACCTGCCCCCCCATTACCCTAGGCAGTTGTTTTTATACTGGAATGAATGGAATTTTGAAAATTCCCAAGTCTTTCAAAATAATACAACTTATAGGACAGAGACATCTTTCTCTTAAATTGGCTGAGCATTTTCATTTATTCAGTGGGAAAAGATAAGTAAGTGTGGACGAAAATACTACATGTTGCCAGTTCAGAACATTATGAACTGCTCAGAGCAATTTTAGATCCTCTTGAACTGTCTTTATTGTCCTTTTATCTACTTCACACTATAGGGGAAGTATATAAAGTATATTTACTATATACCATTATATAAAGACTGGTTTGATTTCAGTCTTTTAAAATTTGTTGAGATTTGTTTTGTGGCCTAGTATACGGGCCACATGAACATGAAACTATTGTTATTCTGTAGAACGTGTATAAGTATAAAATAGGTCAAGATGGTTGATAGTGTTTTTCACACCTTTATAATCTTACTCATTTCATGTATGCATGCATGTTTGAATAATTGCTGAGAAAGGAAAAGTTGAAACCTGTAGCTAAAACTATAGATTTGCCAAATTTCCGCTTTCACATTTGTCATTGTTTACCTCCTGAAATTAGAAGCTCTGTTATGGGTATGTACACATTTAGGTGTACTACCTTTTCTAGGCCCATTTTGAATTGACCCATTTATCATTATGAAATATCTGTCTTTATCTCTGATGATATATCTTATTTGATATCTATTTTGCCTAATGTTAACATAGCCACTCCAGCTTTCTTTCTACTAGTTGCTCATGGCTTCTATATATTCATCGTTTTACTTTAAATCTGTGACCTTATGTTAGAAGTGGTTTACTTCTAGACAGATGGTGAAATCTTGCTGCTTTATCCATAGTGACACCACTGTCCTGTACTTGGAGTGTTTAGGCCATTTCATTTTAATGTAAATATCAATGTTGTTGAGTTTAGAACTACCATCTTTCTTTACATTTTCTATTTTTTCCCAATTTTTCCTCTTTTTTCCTGCCTTTTTAAAAATTTAAATATTTTATAGAATTCAGTTTTATCTCTACTAATGGCTTATTCATTTTTAGTGCTTCTTTATTTTACAATATAATTTTTTAATTTACCTATCACATTCTACCATCAAATTATATTACACCATATATGTGTAAGAATCTCACAACAGTACATATCTATTTTCCCCCATCTATTGTTGTTATCTGTTTTGCTTCTCTATGTTATAAATCTCAGCAAGTTATTATTTTTGCTTTATCTTTGAAAAATAATTTTAAATGCTAAATGTAAATTTCTTACATTTACCCCCATTTCTACTGTTTGTGGCATCTTTCATTCCTTTGTATAGATCTGGATTTCTATTTGGTGCCATCTTCCTTTACATTTCCTTTAACATTTCAAGTACTGTAAGTCCTCTGACAATGAACTTACTGGTACTGCTTTTGCTTTTCGGTTTCAGAAAGTTTTTATTTTTCATTTTAGAAGGATATTTTTGCATAGAATTCCATGTGTATAGATTCTTTTGAACATTTAAAAGAATCTTTTTTTTTTTTATTTTAGCTTCCATAGTTAATAGCAAGCATTCTGTGGATCCTTATCTTTGTTCCTTTGAATGCTCTCTTTGTTCCTTTTTAAGTCTTCTTTTCCTTTAGTTGCTTTAAAATTTTTCATTTCGGTGCCTATTTTCAGCATTTTGTGATTTGCTTTGAAATGGTTTTCTTTGTGTTTATATTGCTTGGGACTTACTGAGATTCTTAGATCTATACGTTTATACTTTCATCAAATGTGGCAGATTTGGGGCCATTATTTTTTTTTAACATTCTTTACCTCACTTCCCCCCTCCTATACCTTAAACTACAATTATGATAGACTCCGCACATTATTCCATAAGGCACTGATGTTTACTTTATGTTTACTTTATGTTTGTATTTTTAGTCTTTTTCTCTTTTAGGTACAGTATCTTTGATTTTTTTTATCAATTTCATTATGAATGAAAGTGAACAATATTTTTTAAATTGTTGCAGACTGTTTATTACAGATTCTCTGTTCATAGCCTGTATTTATTATCTATTTAGATTGCTCATCTTTCCTTGTACATTTAAGACATTAGTCCTTTGTCCTGTATATTGAAGATATTTTATATTCATTCTTTATCCATTTATCTTACTTGTAGAGTATGTATGTATATTTCCCTACAGAAGTCTACAAATTTTTAACATATGTATTCAAATTCATTATTTTCCTTTATGAATTTTTTGTTTCCCATTCTACATAGAAGGCCCTACCTCATTTCAAGAAATAAAATAGTCTCATTTACTTTCTCATATTTGGGTTTTTTTTAATTTTGAAGCTCAAAATTTTGATTTATCTAGATTTAGATTTGAGCACTGGAGTAGCAAGGCTTTTTCCTATATACATAGCTAGTTTCTCTCATACCACCTCCTGGATAATCCAGGTCTCTTTTTTTTTTTTAAGTTTATTTATTTTGGGAAAGACAGAGACAGTGCCAGTGGGGGAGGGGCACAGAAGGAGACAGAGAATCCCAGGCAGCCTCTGTGCAGAGCCCAATGTGGGGTTCACAGCCACAAAACTGTAAGATTATGACCTGAGCTGAAGCCAAGAGTCAGATGTTTAACTGACTGACCCACCCAGGCACCACGATAATCCATCTTTTTACCCACTGATGGTACTCATCACCCAAATCAGGATTAGGTTTACCTGTGACTTAGATACTAAACATAAACGTGTCATACACAAGAAAAAAGTATATTTTTCTGTTGCAGTGGAGGCCAGTAGTCTGGGGTTTCTATAGTGGCTCTAATCCATTAAATCCCCCAGAGACACACACTGTCTCACTGATGTACTATCTCTAAAATGTGGGGCTTTTGGGTCCAAATCAAATGTGAGTCAAAATGTGGTGCTATTTGATTCACATAGGTTTCATTTGTATGCTAAGCAACAGGATGAAGAATAGGGTGAAGAAGAAAACAAGAAAAGGGTGAGACATAAATTGACTTTTAAGGCAGTTTCCCAAAAGTTGTTACATAACACTTCAGCTTAAATTTCATTGGCTAAAACTTAATCTCTTGGCTAGACGTATTTGTAAAAGATGCTGCAAAAAGTATTGTTCATTTTGAGCATGCATGTGCCCACCTAAAAACGGCTGAGCTCTGGGAAAAGTCAACAAAAGACTATTAGGGGTAAAGTGGTGGTCTCTGCCAGACTCCTCAATATGATACCATCAATCCCAGTGGATTCTTCATATCTAGATTCTCGCATTTTGCTCGTTCTCACTGTGAGTTTTTCCTGTGCCAGTGCTATTCTGTTCTAATTAACATAGACTTAGTCTCTATATCATGTAAGATTAGACCATTACCCTTTTTTCCCCCCAGAGTTTTCAGATTTTTGGTATGTATTGAACAATCCATAGTAAAGTAAAATTTTTATATACAGAATTTTTACTTAAGAGGGATATTCAGTGCTTTGGAGAAATGCCTTAATAAATTTCCTAAGAGATACTTGAGCCACTGCAAGGCACCAAGACATCAGAAAAGAAGGTTCCTACTGTATAACACAGAAGAAGATTGTGGACTTGGAGGGAAAATTCAATCTGCGAGGGACTGAATAGAAAGCATTTCTATTGGTGGGATGTAAAATCCTTCTCTGCGTGCTCTTCTTCTGATTTTAGTTTAAGTCTGCCAAATATACAAATTCTTAAAGAGACCGTTTCAGCTGTAGAAACTAAAGAGGAGCTGAGTATCAAAGTGAGATCAGTAAGCTGCGGGAAAAAAAAAATTACCCAAAGAGCCCCAAAGCAAAAAGGTCATGGGATATAGATCCCAGAGATTTACAGAACTCTTATGAAGGGTTTAGGACTTTCTTAGATTATGAAATTAAAGAGGTGAAGGCAGTCCTAAGAATGTCTCACAGGTTGAGGAAACTCCAAGTGACACCTGGGTTTTGAATCATTTTGTTAAATCCCCCACCCCATGTACAAAATATAAAATATCTCAAATCATTTAGTAGTGTTTTATTCAGCATGTATTAAATTTATAGATTAATTTAATGTGAATTGACATCCTCACAATATCAAGACTTTTCTTTCTTAAACAAGACATGTATTTTTACTAATTGAAGAAGAAAATTAAAGCATTTAAAAAAATTTTTTTTCAACCTTTATTTATTTTTTTGGGACAGAGAGAGACAGAGCATGAACGGGGGAGGGGCAGAGAGAGAGGGAGACACAGAATCGGAAACAGGCTCCAGGCTCTGAGCCATCAGCCCAGAACCCGACGCGGGGCTCGAACTCATGGACCGCAAGATCGTGACCTGGCTGAAGTCGGACGCTTAACCGACTGCGCCACCCAGGCGCCCCGAAAATTAAAGCATTTTAATTTTCTTCTTATAGAATAAATTTATTGCTTGTTATTTTCTTATAGTTGCAGTTGTGAAAGGCATATTTACATTATTTTTTATAATTGTTTAAATATAGTCAAACTATTAATTTTCAGATCAACTTTGTAAATAACAACTTTTCTTAAATTATACAGTATTAGTTAAACTCTTCCACAGCACAACAAATGGGTTGAATAATTTCAACCACATACAATTTGAGATTATATTATTGTGGGGTTAATGAGGCAGGTCTATATAGGTAGCCCGGTGGGAGGTCTAATGTCCACTTGTAAAATCCAAACCTATCCCAAGTCCTGATGGCAGTTGCCACTCTCACTTAAAAATCACTGAGGAAGGGGCACCTGGGTGGCTCAGTCGGTTGAGCATTTGACTTCAGCTTAAGTCATGATCTCACACTTCACGGGCTTAAGACCTGCATCAGGCTCTGTGCTGCAGCTTAGAGCCTGGAGCCTGCTTCGGATTCTGTGTCTCCCTCTCTCTCTGCCCCACCTCTGCTAATGTTCTGTTTTCTCTCTCAAAAATAAATACGCAGTAAAAATTTTTTTAATTAAAAAAAAAGGCAATGAGGAAAATTCTGAACCTGGTGGCTGGCTGGAATTTACAGCATGGCAGCAGTAATACCAAATCTCTTATTTGGTACCTCTTTTGTTAGCCAGACCTGGGAATATTGGCCCACAAGAATTATGAGGACATAGGGACTCATATTGTGTTTCCCATATTGTGTTTCGAAAGACACAGGATTTCGTGCCACATACCTGCCTGCCTCTCCACTTTATGCCCACCCCTCACCATAAAATGAGAACTTTAGTCTACCCCCATGTGAGAATGAGAAGTAGAACCAGTTGCCAACCACACGATACCCGAATTTGGATGATTCTGGGTTAGCTAATGACACAATTTCTTTCCTGCAATTGGAGTCATTACCTGATTGAATTAATGAGAATTATAAATTCTCTTTCATTCTCAACATCCATTTGTGTTCTGCACAAATGGATATGTTCTACCTTAATACCTCCATTCCATGGGTCAAGGAACCACAGTGATGCCTCTGCCAATGGCTGAATAATGTTCTTCCCATTATGCATTCCAGAACTTGGGCAATAACCACAAAGCGAATACAGGGACCACTGGGCTCACTGTATAGTAGACCTGAGCCAAAACTCTGTGCATCATCTGACAGGAACACAATGATATTTTGGGTCTCCAGAAATAGTGTCCCTCAGAGCCAGTGTGGCCAGAATGATAGGGCTGCTTCTATGGGCAAAAATAGTTTGATGGATTTTAGGTATTCAGGGTCTCCTGCTTTACTAG
Organism: Prionailurus viverrinus; assembly: GCF_022837055.1. Taxonomy (NCBI): domain Eukaryota; kingdom Metazoa; phylum Chordata; class Mammalia; order Carnivora; family Felidae; genus Prionailurus; species Prionailurus viverrinus. The sequence goes on from NC_062561.1 coordinate 214,221,225, forward strand.
AATCTGCCCAACTGTCCCATAATAATTTTCAGAATCCCTTTCCTTCCCAATCAGCATCTTAATGTTAACAAGTGAGACTCTATAAGTGAGAATTCAATTTGTCTTGTAATTCAGCTACATATCAGAGTGGACTTTGGTTTTGGTTTTCAGAAATATCAGCCTTGCTACTATAGGAGATAGGAGTTTCTTTGAGAGTAGTTATAGAAGCAGTACCCTAAGCTGGGAATTTAAAGCCTTCCTTTCACAATTTTTTCCCCTAAATTCTCTAGCACACTTAGAAGCAATCAACCAACTCCATTATACTTATTTTCACTAACCTTTTCTGTGGCAGAAAATATTTTGCAACCCAAAGCCTTGCCTTCTATAGGTACCTTATTACAGGTAATAATTTGAGTAACTCTTTTGCCACTGAATGCCATCAACAACAGTGTTGCCTTTACCATTGGAAATAGTCATCAATGCCCTTAAATCTAACTATATCAGAGAACCAAAAAAAACCCCAGAATCAATTTAGGAACTCTTGTTTGAGATCATGTTCCTTAGGAACTACTTTTAATATTAAGTTCTTTATCAGTCAGGGTTCAATCTGAGAAGCAGAACCACTAGGACTGTGTGTGTGTGTGTGTGTGTGTGTGTGTGTGTGTGTGTGTGTGTATGTGTGTGAGTGTGTTAAGAGAGAGGTAATGCAGCTACTCCAATTTAAGTTTTTCTTGAGACTTCTTCATTGATCCAAGTGTTACTTGAAAGTTTGTTATTTAATCTTCACATATTTTGGGTGATATATAGCTATCTTTATTTATAGCTGTGTTGTTAATTGATTTCTAGTTTAATTCCACTGTGGTCTGAAAACACCTTGTATAATTTGTTTTTTAAGACTTCTTTTATGTCCTAGAATTTGGTCTCTGTTGGTGAATGTTCCATATGAGCTTCAGAGGACTGTGCATTCTTTTGTTGTTGGATGGGAGATTCTATAAATGTCAGTTAAATCCAGTTGATTGACATTGCTCTTCTGGTCAACTCTGTCCTTACTGATTTTCCTCCTGCTTGATGTATCAATTACTGAAAGAGGGGTGTTAAAATTTCCAGCTATAGTAGTGGATTTGTCTGTTTTTCCTTAGAGGTCTATCAGTTTTTTCCTTATATATTTGTATGCTCTATTGTTAAAGTACAAACAGGCTAAAGATTATGTCTTCTTGGAGAATTAACCCCTTGCTTGCTTTGTTGCTTCAGACAGTTTTTTTATTTTTTTTTTCTTGCCTATTAGCACAACTTGGGATTTTTGTTGTTGTGGAAAACTGGACATGGTGTATCAGGTGATAGAAACTGAGGTAAATGTGTTGTATAGTGTGAGGTTTAATATTAATCTGGTTAGAAATTGGGTTGTGTCTAATGTTTGTTCTACCTGTAGATGCCAGAGCCTTCATTTCCTCTAGTGTCCTTGCTTTTGTCTCTTCTGCTCTCCTTGGGTTTCCCTAAGAACCCCTTTTACAAATAGAGTCTGCTACTTGCAGCTCTTCCGTCTGCAAACCATTGTTAGGATACTAGAGCCTTGTCAATGTGGCAATAACCTGGGGGTAACGTTCTATAATATTATGATTAAGTCTGGCTTTTCATAGGTTTACATCCCTGGGCTGTGACCTTCACAAGTGTTTCTTAGCTTTTCCCCCTCTTAGATGAGTCTGGAAGTCTAGAGAGGGCTGGAATGTGTAATTGCCCTTCCCTCACATGGAATAAGGCTTTGATAATGTTTTGTTTTGAAGAATAGGCCTTTGTTATGGAGAATGCTCTGAATTTGTTTCAGAATGGTTACTTTCCACCTCCCACTGTCAGAAACACTAGGGAATTTTTATTGGTTTTCACCTGAGAACTGGATGGTGTCCCAGAGGTAAAAGCCATGACAGTGCAGGTTCATCTTGGACTGTAGTCCCCAGGAATTTTTCATCCATGCTAGTCTCCACTCAGGAATCAGCAGTTCCTCAAACTTACCACTTAAGTGTTTTGACCTTAGCAGCTTCTGTTCCAGGTAAACCGATATCAGCTGTGGACCTCTGTGTTTGCCTGCCTCTGCAGATATCCTACAGAGTGTATGCTTAGTAGTTTGCCCTGTGACCTCCTTCTCTAATAGGCCCAAGGAGAGTCATTGATTTGCAGTTTGCTCAACTGTGTTTGTTTGTTTTTATAGGACAGGAGTGATGACTTTTAAATTCTATGTGTTGAAGCTAAAACTGGAAATTGGATTCTTTTTTTGTTTAATACTTTAAGTCCAATCTTTTCAGTAGGCTATGTCTCAGTACTGATCATTTTCTATGAAATTATCCTAGAACAGTATACTGCACTTGTAAATGGCAAGTTCAGTTCTCTCATTTTATCTTTAAAGTTTTTTTTTCTGTTCCATCATTTCTGTATACTACCTCAAGGACACCAATTTATCTATACATGATTGTCTTTGTTGTCTGTCACTATAGATCCTCCTTACTTCCTTTTATCATTTTGTCTATTTTAACTGCATTCTGCAACATTTTCTAGAGCTCATCCTCAGCTTGCTCTTTTGTGTTCTCATTCATTACTTGCTGTTTATAAATAATTAATTGGTCTTACTATAATTTTGTTTTGCCTCCAGTTCATCATCCAGTCTCACTTTTACCTTATTTTGTTGCCATCATTTCAGCATGATTTCTTCTTTCAAAAATTTCATCTTTGGGGACCCTGGGTGGCTCAGTTGGTTGAGCATCCAACTCTTGATTTCAGCTTAAGTCATGATCCCAAGGTTAGGGGATCAAGCCCTGTGCTGGGCTCTGTGCTCAGCGTGGAGTCTGCTTAAGATTGTCTCTCCCTCTCCCCGTGCCCCCTCCTTCACTTAATGCATGCATGCGCTCGCTCTCTCTCTCTCTCCAAGCAATAATAATAATAATAATAATAATCTTTTCTCTAATTTTATTTAATGCATAAATATTTTTTTATTATTGATGTCTTCATCCAAAGTGAATTATTTTCCTGGGTTGCAAAATTATGTGCTTACATTTTTTAAAATTTTGCTTGTTTTTCTGTATTGTTTTGGTGTAGTGGCTCTGTTTCACTTTGCCATTTCTTTTCCCAAATATATGGATAGTTTCTCCCTGCCAGCTTTCTACTTGATCTGGTCTTTTTTGTAACCTCACTGAATATTTGACTAAATTCTATGTTTGGCTTTTTAGTTACCTAGAAAGGGGCAGTGGTGGGATGGAGGTGAGAAAGAAGAGCTAGACATGTGCCTTGATTCTATTCACATATTTTGTCTTTAACCTTTTTCGTTGGAACTTTGTTAAACATCTTTCCTCAGATTTTACTCTTGTTTCTTTGAGGGGAACCTCCAGATCCATGAGGGTACTGGATTATTAACCCATTTTTTAGAGTGAGTCCTTCAGTTTATCTTCATTAAGTCTTTGGCTATATGAAAACATCACTGCTTAGCTCACCATTCCCCAGCCATTTTTTGTTCCCCACCCACAGTTGTGGTTACATTGGGGACAATCTCAAAATTCAGAAGTTCTTCCAACAATCAATGTGATGCTTTTTCGCTACGATGGAAAAGTTTCCAGTGTTTTGAGGAGTGGTATTTTCCTTTTATTCTCATCTTTCATTTTGCCAAACTTTTATTTATTATAGACAATTAGCTCTGGATAATTCTTCCTGAAGTATTTCTCTCATGTTGTTGTAAGCCAGAAAAAACAAATTGTGACTTTTTTTAGTTTTTTCACCTTCTCATTCACCTACCTTTCCATCCTCTCCCATCGGCCATCGAGAAACTTTTCAGGAATTTGTCCACTCACTTTCTTCCCCATGGTACAGCTTCTGCTTATTATCTCTCTCTCTCTCTCTTCTCTCTCTCTCTCTCTCTCACTCACTCTGTGTGTGTGTGTGTGTGTGTGTGTGTGTGTGTGTGTGTGTGTTGTATTTGGAGGAGGAGGTGGTAGGTAGGGAAATCTTACATTATTATTAAAATCTTCATTATCCAAAGGTACTCTAAAATTTAGAATTCATCATTGCATACCTTTTCTTGTTAGAGGATTGTTTCTCTTTTCTTTGTTAATGTTACTTATATTCATTAATAGTTTAGGGTGGAAGCTTCTATAATCCTATATTTGCTGTTATGTTTCCTCAATAAGTCCTTTACTATAGTTCAATATCTGGTATTGATCAAGCAATCCAGGTTTCTTAGAGGAAAATTGCTGTGAAAATGAGCATAATGAACATACTCCTTAAAATGAGTTATCCTCCTGTGTGGAAATTTGGATAACTGGAAAAAAAGGCTGAGTAATTGAAATCCATTCATGTACTGAGGGTATTGAATGGATGTTAGTCATCACTATCAATTTCTTCTGTGATTAAATTTCTAATAGTCTCATTGATTGTGCTGAGTTAATTATAAAGACACAAATGAGAGGGTGAGTTAGGAAATAAAGGGAGGGCTGTGTAATTCACACATCTGATAGTCACCACTCTCCTGCCATTCCCTAACTCCATGTCCAGATATATGAAAGCTGACCTGGGTCTCTGAAATGACAACTTACCAAAAAGACATTTAATCTTGGAGATGAGGAATCTGCAAAACAGATGTAGTGATGCTGAATCCAGGAAAAACTATGAGATAAGTGAAGTTTGTTGTCTGAATCTCTTAATCCTTTGTTTCCTGGATCACACGCTTCTCAAAATCCTTATATCCTACCATTATTCCCCCTGTCTCAAATTCTTTTTTCGCTTTAAGGAATAAATAACTGGTGAGGGACCTTACCCAATGGGTAGTTGCATGTAAGCAGGATTAAATCCTTAAGTAAAAGAGTTAAATTGTGGAATATAGGACTTTAGGATTCATCAAGCTTATAAAACGGATTTCTTTTCCTGCTGAGGCCTCTTGAGCCCCTGAAATCATATTACTTAATAATGCCTAATTCTATTCTTTGTATAAGGAAAACCCCCAATGGTAATTAATTTCTTTTCAGGTTTTCCATTCTGCTGAAATTGGATACAGCTTTTTGTATTCATTCAGTAAATATCAGTTTATTGTTATTTCTTTAACTCAGTAGTGGAGAAGTCAGAACTATTTTTCAACAACTTTATCATTTTACTGGTTTTGGTCTCCAGGTTATGTGAGGCCTTACATACTCTACTACTTTTAAAACCTTATACATTAAAATCTTTAAAATAAGGCTGAGAAATATAGCCTGCAAGTTTTTTTGATTGAACATTTGCCAAGACCAGATAGAATATATCGAATCCTCCAGGCTTCTGTTATGAACCCTTTCTCATTTTCTCACAGTTCTTTAACTTGTGACATTGTCTCATATTTCAGCAATGCTGTGGTGTATCGTTTGTTCTTAGGATATGCCCTGGCCCTGAGGGATTTCAGGTAATCTACTGATAATATTTTTATGAAAGAGGCCTCTCTTTGGTTCTCCCAGCTTCCAAGGAGATCTCTAGAATCCCTTTAACTTGTTTCTACAGAAAGGGCTCAAATGTTGCCTTGATTTCAGATTTAAACCCTTGTTGCTAGGCTACTCTGGATATATTTAAAACTCTCTGGTTCAAGGTAGGAGCATTTATATATTCCTGTGCCAAGTACTATCAAGAACTATGAAGACAAAAAAGTAGACTTCTTTCTATCTTTGACAGTTGCTCATGTCTCTTCATATTCCTGTGAGCATGATAGATCTTTGATGATAGTGGGGATGGTGGTATAAGCAAAAGTCTAAACTAAATGTAAGATGTGTCAGATGGTCATAAGTGCCGTGGAGAAAAGTGAAATAGAGAAGTGAACTGAGAATGGTAGGATGGAGGGGGATTACATTTTAATATAAGGTAGTTGGGCAAGGCCTTATTGAGAAGGTGACATTTCAACAAAATGTGAAGATTTGGGACTGAACCATGCAGATATTTGGAGGAAGAGTGTACCAGGAAGAGTAAGCAGCAAGTGCAAACACTGTTGAGAGGTGAAAGTGTTTGCAGTTTGTTTTAGGCATGGCACAGAGTGTGGTGTTAGCAGAATGGATTAAAGAGCAGGAAGTGATAGGAAATAATACCAGAGAATTAAGAGGATGGATGGAAGATCTTATAAGCCATTTTAAGGATTTACTTTCTCTTGTTTGAGTGAAATGGGCTATTAGACATTCTGAATAGAAGTCTGACATGGTCTAATTTATGTTTTTTAAGGGCTCACTTTAGTTTCTGTATAGAAACTAAAAAGGGTAAAGGTGGAAGCAGTGTATCCAGTGTAATACTCCAGGCAAGAGGTGGTTAGGACTCAGACTGTGGACGTAGTATTAAAACAGTGAGGGGCACCTGGGTTAGTCAGTTAAGCTCAGTCAGTTAAGCGTCCAACTCTTGATTTCAGCTCAGGTCATGATCTCACAGTTCATGAGTTTGAGCCCCACTGTCCATGCAGAGCTGGCTTGGGATTCTCTCTCCCTTTCTCTCTCTGCCACTCCCCTGCTCACATGCTGTCTCTCTTTCTTCAATAAATAAATACATTTAAAATTTTAAAAACTTTTAAAACAGTGAGAAGTGATAGGATTCCAGATAGATACTGAAGGAGAGTTAGTAAGATTTGCTGAAGGACAAAATGCTGAAATGAGAAAGAAAGGAGTTAGGGATATCTCCAAGATTTTTGAACTGCAGCTGGTAAAAAACAAGTAACTGAGATGGAAGAGACTGTGGGAGGAACAGAAATTGTGAGGGAAGAAGCTCCAGTGCTCAGTTAGGAGATACCAAGTAGAAACTTGAAATTCAGTTCATTAAATTGAAATGCAAAAAAGTCCAAATAAAAACCTGCCTGTTATCAGCATATAAATGGTATATAAGGAGAAGAGATCCAAGCACTCCAGACACCATTACCCATGCTTCTTTATCCTCCAGCTTGTTGTTGGTTTTGGCCAATAAGAGTCATTTGCAGGAGAGCAGAGAAGAGAAAAGCAAGGTCGTGGGTTGGGAAGGTCCCCCAGCTCATGTCCATGTCAGGCAGCCCCCTCTGCTATTCTAAAAGTTTTCACATGCTCTGGTCACCACTTCTTCCCTTGCTCTCTAGGCCTAGGAATGATGGAGTGACAACTGTTTCTGACTGTTACCAGTCCTGGGTGCTTTGCCACCTCTCATTGGTTCCCTTGACACTATCGACTCCATTTAACTTCTTTATGTTACTGCTTCAGAGTATGCCATCTGTTTTCTGCCAGGACCCTAATGATATAATAGTAGATCCAGTAAAAATAGATTGGAGGTGGTAGCACTTGAACCCTGAGGTCCAATCTATTGTCAGTGATTATTGATAATTATATATAGTTATTAAAATTATTTTTATTATGATTTTATTTGCTTTATTTTATTCTTACAATCAAATGGATTAGAAGCATATTATAAGGAAATAGTAGTTTTGACCTGTTGAATGACCTTAGAAAAGTCATGTCACTTTTCTGAACTTTAGTTGCTGAGTGAGTTAAATAGACATGGGAACTACTGTGTCTGCTTTCAGAAGTCTGTAAATAATGAGTTTGTACCTCCTTCAGGGTCTTGGAAAAAAGTTGTTGGAGGAGAATAAAGGCTGATTGCTTACTGTTAAATAATTTCACTGGTACATAAAACCCACAAATGCTAGCTAGAATTGGAAGAGACAGCTAGGGACAGGGGAAGCCTGTCAATACCTGCAAGGACGAAGTGCATGTCATTTCAAGATGTGTTCGGTAATTTTTTGTGTGTATCAGAATAGATTCTTTCGGTAAAAGACATGTAACTAAGGCAGAAAACAATCTAAAGACTTTGGAATGACAATCTAAAAATTGACAGTTACCAGCATGTTTCCTCTAGGTCTCCTTGCCGAAAGCTATATCCAGGAATGACACAGAGTCACGCAGCCCTGGAGTTTAGCAGCTGAGCACCTCTGGATCTCTGGCCTTCAGCACCCAAAGTATAATTCTTAAATCTACACACTGTCTCGTGCAGCGTTTTCTCCCCTCCTCTTCAAATAATATCCAATTACTGAGTGCTGTTCTGGGAGAACCTGGGGAAATGCTAGAAGGAAACACAGCTGAGAGCCACTGTGGTTTGACAACTCTCCAGCTACTTTGAAAATATTTTGGCAAAAACAAGATTTTAAGTAAAACTGTTTCCTTTGGTAACATACCCAAAACTGCAGGTTTTACATTTTAAGTACTATGATTTGGGCCAAAAAGGGAAAAGAAAAGAAAAAGAAAAAAGGGGGAAAAGTTTTTCTAGACTGTGGAAGAGAGAATCTAAGGAAAAGAGAAAACACTTTGCATGAGAACAAGAATGAGGGCAAGGAGGAAACATATGGAGACGTGTTTAACATTCTCTCCTTACTTCTTTTCTCTACTGAGGAATTTCCCCCTGTCAGAGCACAGCATTCTCTTTTGCCCTCAGATGACCTGGAAGGAATTCTCTGGGGATGACCAGGCTAGGATATATGTTACTGCTTATTATAGGATGATGGATAGTCAACTGGGGAAGGTAAAACCACATGTGGCCATTCCATACTGCAGCCGATACGGGAGGGAATGAAATGGAATGATTTTCATCTGCACCCACTAGTTGGTTTTTAGAGGATATGCTTATCTTTTCTTGCTTCATTTTCTTCCTGGTGACAACCACACATGAAATCCCTCAGTACTTGAAAATTCCAAGCTCTCTACTATCTCATAGCTTTTGTAAATGCTATTTTCTCTACCCAGAATGCTCTGCCTCCAACCCCAGCACTCGTTTTCAGAGTATCCCCCCCCCTTACTCTCCAGATGATGTTAGCTTCTAGTGTTCTCTTTGTGGCTGTCTGTTTACATATTCTGCAATCATCTGTAAATTCAATGAGGGCTTGGCCATCAACATATCCCCATGGTCTATCATATTGTGGATGTTTAAAAGTATCAGCCATTTGTCTGAACCTGTCTACCTTTACTTGCTATTTCTTACTGTACTCCTTTCCTAATAACCTACTCCTCCTTTTTTTTATTTCCCCTTATATTTCTCTTTCCATTGTTTTTTTTTCCTAATATGCTTTCTCTTCATCCATAGTTTAAGACCCAAGATAAAGAATGTGAAGTAGAAAGCATATTCTAAACTATAGAATATTAAAGCTAAAATGTGCTTCACAGATTATTCAACTCAGTGCCTCCAGTTGTATGATTGTGCTGTTTCTCAAGGTCTTGACTGTATTTAGTCTTCCTTTCATCGTTGTCATGCTTTGGGGGATGGAGGACCCCAAAAGTACTACTCATTTCTCTACCACACAAATTTCCTATCATCTAACAGTTGAAGTCTTATTGTAGAGGGAAAAAAAATGCTTCCTAGATCCTTCCTAAATAGTTGCTGTTCTAAGAATAAAACTTAGAGTCAAACTCTGTCCTAAACTTCCCTCAAATTTAAGAGGATCCATCTATCTTGGAGGGGAAGGGAAAGAGTCAAGTCCAATGTTCAGTACCTAAAATTAATGCTCATTTGAGAATGGGCCCAAAGGTCTAAGACACTGTTAAAAGAGAGAGAGAGGGAAATGGTGGTCCTCATCAACAATGAGGATAACAATAGCTAACTGACATTTGTTTATTACTATTTATCTGGCACTGTTCTGGAACCTGTCCTAAATGAAATGTATTCATTTATTCCCCCAAAACACTGTGAGTTAAGTTCCATTATCTCCACTTTACAGATGAGGAATCTGTGGCATAAAAATGTGGAATAATGTATTTCAATGTCTTTAGTTAAATGGAAAGCTAAGATTTGAACCGGAAGAGCATACTGCAAAGCCAAAACTCTGTGGAACACCTTGAATAATGTTTCTAGCCCAAACACAATGAGTTAAGACTTTGCTCTACATACCAAATGTTTAACAACCTCTCTGGAAGATCTCACTCAGTATAACCAAGTTCCATGAGGTCTGAGATAATTTGAAATCAGAACCTTGGGAATGGTGAGTCCTTTCACAATTATGTATCTAATTAGGTGGTGTGTTCCTGAACTAATTGAGATTTTGTGTTGTCTGTCTGCACTTTTCCAATAACTTTCACTTGTGCCAATTCAGTTAATTCAGGCAATAATACTTGAGTTATATCTTCTCACAAGCTAAAGAACCTCTCAAGGACATGGTCTTAACAGAAGTGAAGGGCAAGAGGCTCCTCAGACAAGCATTTGTTTCTGCTTCACCATGGCATATAGAATAAAATCTGTGCTATATAGCCTTGCACAATCAGGGCCGTGCCCACTGCTTGCCATGGTCTCCAGCCATTCTCTCTGTTGTTCCTTGTGCTCCAGCCATTGAGATCTATCTTCATCCCCTTGAACTCACCAACTTCATCCTCCAGGGCCTGTGTTCTTGTTCTTTCTTCTACTTAAAACACCTTTCCCATATATCTTCCCATGACTGGATCCTTGCTGTCATTCAGGTCTTAGTTCAACCATCACTGCTCAGTAAACTCTTACCTATCTACCCTTTCTTTGTTCCATTCAGCATGGCTGTAATGATTTTAGGCTGGAAAAAAATTAAAACGCCAATAATCCCTAAGCAACAACAACAACAACAAAGAAAAGAACATTCAATAGATCTCCTACACAACTTGCTTCAGTAATACCACTTCCTAGTATCTTGACAGGGTAAATTATTTATTAAGTAAAAGTGAACAAATGAGATTATAGAACATCAGCCAAAAATAAATTTGATGATAGTGTAATTAATGTAAGGAATTCTATCTGATGTACTTGAGTAATAGGACCAGTTGTTTATTTAAGCCACTCCTTGTTTCAAATAATAAAATCAAAAAATAAAATTACATGAAAGATACATTTTTTCTCTATTCAATGAGTGCTGTGGTCTGAATATCTGTGTTCCTCCCAAATTCATATGTTGAAATTCTAACTCCTATAGATGATGATATTAAAAGGTAGGGATGTGGGAGATGCTTAAGAGTGTGGAGCCCTCATGAATAAGATTAGTGCCTTAGAAAAGAGGTTCTAGAGAGATCTCTTGCCCCTTCCACCATGTTAGGACATAGCAAAAAGATGCCAGCTATGAACCAGGAAGAAGACCATCACCAGTCATGACAATACCTTGATCTTGGACATATCAGTCTCCAGAACTATGAAAAATAAATTTCTGTTGTTTATAGTTCACCCAGTAAGTGATATTTTGTTGTAGCAGCCTAAACAGGCAAGAAACTGACAAAAGATAAATGTACCTGGCCGTTTAAGAGAAATATCAGATAATTGAGAAGCAAGTTAAGAAACAAGACTAGGAGTGGGGATGATGAAGGTGTGGAACATCTCCTTTTTAACCTACTGCAGTTTAATCTGGAGATAATTTCTATTAATCCTGACTGTCATGAAGCAATTACTGTCTAAGCATCAGTATTAAGGAGTATACATACATCCACTGTGGGCCAGTGAACCAGTTATCAATTTCTGACCATGCAGTCAAAAGCCACAAATGATGTAGTGCTTGGCTGCATTTTCCTTGAGGTATTGAAGTCTTTTATAATGATATTTCATGAGATAGCTTTATCTAAATTCCACTTGTTCCTCATGTGAACCTTGTTCTGCAAAACTCAGAATTGCTGTTCATCAAGCAAGTATCTGTTACAAATTTTGAACAATAAATTAATAGAGCTATAATTTGTAGACAGCAAAAGGTGTATTAAACTATTAAATAGTTGCAGTTTTAAATATGGAATAAAATATACACTAGATTTATTCAAAGAGGGATTTGCTGACAGTTAACAAATTTATCAAGATTAGCTTACATTACATTTCAGGACAGTTATTAATCAACCTGGAGACTATATTCCGCCCTAAACACTATATTCAGATTGACTTTTTAAATTAGCTACACAATGTGAGAGACTTTTCTAGGATCCAATCGCAAAGCAGCCTGGGATATATAAAAACCAGCTTCAGTGATCTGGGTTTATGGCAGGGTTTCTCAATCTCAGCACTACTACATTTGGGGTTGATTATTCTTTCTTGTGGGGGACTCGCTGGTGTATTGTTGAATGTGTAACAGCAACTTTGGTCTCTACTCACTAGATGCCAGAGGCACCTCCTTTCCCAGTTGTGACAAACAAAAACTTTTCCAGACATTGCCAAATGTTTCCTGGAGGAAAAATATGCCCCTTGTTTATAGAGTAGGTAAAGAAGCCTTCCAAGTATCCAAAATTTAGGAGCATGACCTTATTCACTGGATCCAAACCTCAGGAAACTATACCTAAGAACCTGGCCTCTCAACTACTTCTAAAAGCAGACTCATGTGTCCACTGATGGTTTGTTGAAGCTAAGCAGTGGTAAACATATAATATACATATACCATATAAGGTTTAATTTATATCAGGTCGTTAGAGAGAACATGCCTCCTGATTTTGGCTCCACTTGGCACTTTATTACCTTTGTTTATTTCATTCCAACCTCCTTGTTGAAGGGTTTCTAGAAGTGTGAGAACTTGGTTTACTATCACATTTTGTAGCTAAAACTGCTTTAAAGTTATTTGTAATTCTATGACACTAGAGATCTCACCATCAAGTTGCCTGAGGCATATTTTTAAGGCTCAAGAAGGTTTAAGTCCTTTAGCCAATCTTACTGTTTTCATTATTTCAACCCTTCCAACCCAACTGTGTGTTCAGAATATACAAGGACAAATAATAGTTAAATGATCATTTTCTAAGCAATTCACATTACTCAATATTAATTCATTTTAAAAATGGTTGGAATCAAAATAAGGCCAATCTCAAAATATAGTGATAATCCCAGAATAAATTTATTGATTTATCATGAGATATCATGAGGCTCTGTTCATTTATGAGTGTGTCAAAAATTTCTTCTTTAGGGGCGCCTGGGTGGCGCAGTCGGTTAAGCGTCCGACTTCAGCCAGGTCACGATCTCGCTGTCCGTGAGTTCGAGCCCCGCGTCAGGCTCTGGGCTGATGGCTCGGAGCCTGGAGCCTGTTTCTGATTCTGTGTCTCCCTCTCTCTCTGCCCCTCCCCCGTTCATGCTCTGTCTCTCTCTGTCCCAAAAATAAATAAACGTTGAAAAAAAAAAAAAAAAAAAAAAAATTTCTTCTTTACATTTATATATTTATCTTTGAAAGTATGTTCCACAGGGTATCAATCCTCTCATTCCTTAGGGATTCCAAACATGGCCCCATCAGACCATCTGCCAATCTTGGTCACCACAAATAATTAACCCCACCATGAAGTATTTAAAATATGTAAAGGTTAAAAGATCATAAAAATGAGACCATATGTACAAACATACCACGTGTGCTTTGGCAAGGGAAATGTACATGTTAAGACAAATCTTAACAAGCCTGCCAGAAAGTTAGATCAAAACCAGGACAAAAAGATTCTTTTCATATAAGCCTAGGTATTTCCCTAGCACTTACCCTGAGGTTAGCCAAGATGAAGAAAACCAATATACCCATATATCTGCCTGGCAAAGCCAGGAAGATCCTTAATGGCTGAGAAAATAAAAGACCTAGAACCCTGTGTTTGGGGAGGTGAACTGCCCTGATCCAAATCCTGGCTCACAACTAATTGTATCATCATCTTAATATGCTGGCAAAATATATAACATCTCTGATCCTCAATTTCCTCATCTATAAGATGGAAATGATTATATATTTCTTCTGGAATGTTTTCAGGAATAAATAAGATAAACTGAAAGTGTTTAGAATTTTTTTCCCATCACATAATGAGGGTTACTATTCTAATTAATACAACAAATATACATCCAGTCTCCTCAGGACTGCTAACATTTTGGTGCCCACTCTTAGTTATTTTAGATGATGCTTCAAGGAAACACTGTATTTGTAGAGATGCATCCAGTTTTGTTAAGTGGCTACACCACCAAAGCCAGATTGAGGAAGAGCATATATAGTCAGAATCTAGTTGTGCACAAGCTTTTGTGTTCCCTGAGTAGGTCATCTGCACTGGAATGGGGTTTATCTTACTGATGGGAAATAGCCAAAGGACTCTTCTTGAAGATCACCAGAAGATAGTAAAAAATGGGGATGTTGGAGTGACTAGGAAGTGGCTTCAACCCATGCATTAAACACTTTCAATTAATGAGAATAACCTGTACCCTGCTTATGCTGTTTGAATGAGTGGACTGTGAAACTGTCAAAACCTAGGAAGAAATTACTTTTAGATAGCCAATAGTTGGGCTTATCCATGTCACACTCCCCATCCTTTAGAACTGATTATTTAATGTTTATGACACCACTATGCATCAAATTGTTAAATTAAAAATTACTAAAATAAAAAATTTTAAATTGTTAAGATAAAAATTCACTCTAATAGATAGCTAAGTGAATTAGGATTAGTTTATATAACTCTGAAGCGGGGGGGGGGGGCAGTGAGGGGTAGTTTCTCATGCTTTTTTTTTAATGTTTATTTATTTTTGAGAGACAGAGAGAGAGACAGTGCATGAGTGGGAGAGGGGCAGAGAGAGAGGGAAACACAGAATCTGAAACAGACTCCAGTCTCTGACCTGTCAGCACAGCCCCCAAAGCGGGGCTGGAACTCATGAACTGCAAGATCATGAACTGTGAGCCAAAGCCGGATGCTTAACCGGCTGAGACACCCCTAGTTTCCCATGCTTTTAAAGCCTTTTAGAGCTTAAAAAATAATGAAATATACCAGACATTACAGAAATGTATAAAGAGTAATAAAGCAAACTTTTGCTGAGGCTGTAGGACTTCAGGAGTTCCGGCATTAATCTGAGGTCTCAATTCCTACTCTACATCTTGCTAGTTCTCCTCCCCACCTATAATACCCAAGCCTCAGGGCCTAGAGATTGTCAAATGCCCACAGCAGCTAAAGATTTGGTTATCAGTTTCACACTTTACTTTCTCTGAGCCATAAATTTAAAAAGATATGTAAAATATTTCATTCAGCCCTCTACATGTTTTTAGTGGGAATTTTTTTCAGGTTATGTAGCCCCTTCATTAATTTTTTTTATCAGAATGTATTTATTAGTATGAATTTGAGATTTTTTAAAATTTCATTTTAGGTATATATTTGTGTTTGTAAGATATGAATTAAGACTTACAATATTAAGATATGAATGACAATAAAGACAAAATGACCATGAACAGAATTGGTATGCTATATAAATTATTGTAAGGACACACAGTTTTCCATGGTAGAGAGTAATTTTTGTATTTGAATTTCTTTTCAATAGTTCCAAAATAATAACTAAAAGAAAATCAGTGATTTTGTTGTTACTCAGTGAATGTGAACTCTAAACCTAAACTACCCTCTCCCTTTCCAAAGGCCCTTAGGATATTTTCCCAATTTATAAATTCCCCATTCTGGTGTAAATTATCCTTGGAAAATGGAATGTGAGTGCTAGCAAATCCATTTAGCTGTCTCCATCTTACCTAAAGTCTGTTGAGTTAATGAGGAAAGTCAATCTCTCTCTCTCTTTCTCTCTCTCCTTCTGTGTGTGTGTGTGTGTGTGTGTGTGTGTGTGTGTGTGTGTGTGTGTGTCTGTGTGTCTGTGTGTGTGTCTGTGTGGTGTGTGTGTGTGTTATCAATCCTCAGAATTCCAAAACTTATGCAGTAAATAAGTGCGGAATTGGTTAACTTGCTGGGATTCCGGTGAGCCCTGGGATATCATCAGGTGGTAAATCTTGCAATGGTAACTATCTTCCATAAGAACACTGACTTACACTCCTCTGTGCGTGCTTCTGGCCAACTAAAGCCTGATACCTCCTGCCAAATTTCTCCCTAGAGGATCTGAACTCCAGCTCTGACACCATTGGTGGTCCCATTCAGACCTTCTTGGCCCCACTGCATGGGGAGGGGAGGAAGGAAGGTGTTCTATCCAGTTTTAAGATGAGGAAACTGAGCCTCATCAAGGTTAATTTTTATGAATTTAAATAATAAACAGTGGAACCAAACTGACTCCAGAGCTCATAGTATTTCACTATACTGCACTGCAAATATAAAAATACTGTTTTGTAAAAAGCTGGCAGCCAGCAGTGCAGTAACTGATTTTAGGGGTGTTTTAAGTGGTTGGGGTTACGCTGGCTGCTTGTGGGAAGCCTAATTTGTTTGGAACATGGCCTGGCACATAGTAACTGTTATATAAGTGTTTGCCATTTGCCATTGCCACAAGCATGGACTCTGAGCACCTTAGGTGTCACAAGCACATTATAACTATCGTGTGTCCACTACTGTTTCCTGGATTCAGACTTAAGAAGGGGACAATTCCCTTAAAGCACAAGCAAGTTTAAGCCAGTGAAAATTTCTGCAAACTGGAGTAATGTTTCTATAATGCTCAGTAAAGCCACAATAATGTCAAGAAAGAAAACTATTTATGTAATCCCATCTGGATAAACAAGATTAGATCTTTGTAGTGCTCCTTAACTTTGTTGGTATTCTTTAGCTCTTTATACAGGCTGCTTTATCTCTCCATACATAAAGATACCAAGTTATAAGAAGTTTGTGTATTCAATTCAATCTATGTCATTTGGATAAAGGCTCGACAAAAGTATTCCTCTAGAATGTCTATTAAGAAGGGATCTTCTTAGGAAAATAACAATATAAATAATGTTAAAGGAAAAGTATTTAAATTATCCAAGGTAACACACATTTTTAAATGTCTTAAACTTTTCCAGAAACAACACAATGATAATATCTAATCATGAGATCTCTTTCTTAAACCAGATTCACAAATAAATTCTACTGGAAAATTCTTCCTATTAGCCTGTCTTCTTCCAGTTTTCACTTTATTAAGATCCTAGAGGCTGCTATCTCCCAAATATATTTTTCATACCCAACCTAAGATTTTTTTTAATAGAATTTAAATCCTCTTTCTTAATAAGGCACAGGTCAAGCCTTGTTCTTAAATCCAATTTAACTAGTAATAACGATGACTTTTGATTAAAAACAGTTTTTTAATAAATAAATAAATTCCCTCTCTTACTATCTCTAGTTTTCTATCTCTTTCTGATATAATGATTTTAATAATGACCATTACAGATTTTTAAGTATTTTAAGACCCACAATCTCAGGAATATGTGTCATATAAAACTTGTAGTTTTTAAAATTTTAGTTACAGCATTTATAAAATTGGTGAATAAATTAATATTATTTATTTTGATTCTACAATGTGCTTATAAATTACCTAATGTTTAGGAAATTCATGCTATTAAAGCTTTAGAAAATTAGATGGCTATGTTCTTGGCAGTCTTGAATTTGAATGTTTGTGAATAAATCTTTTATACAAATGAGAATTTCTAATGTCCTGTTTAAAGAAGAAGATATATATATATATAATCACACACACACACACACACACACACACACACACAGAGTTTATAAGAAGTTTGGCCAAGTACTAAGAAACTTGAATATCTCTGTCATTTCAAGTTTAAATTTTTCTGATCTTACTATGCGGATTTTCCTGAGAGTCCAGACTTAAACACTTTCTATATGAAGAGAAATGTTCTATAGTATCAGTCATAAGTCCACTCTGGTCTTTAAAAATATCCAGCAAGCCTCAAATGAGGCTTCATTTTATTTATTTAAATGAATTTAAATAAATTCATTATTTCTTCAGCATGCTTTCCATGTTCTTCTTTTAGGACATTGCCCCTCTCCCATCCCTAATCCTCTTTGTTCTTTGAAGCAGCATGCGGTCCAAAGAGCATCTGCCATTTTCTTACATGATCCCACAATCTTGGCACATGGCCCACACCTAGCCAGTTAGTGTCCTTCCTGGCGAAGAATGTCCTTTCTTCTATGACCATGTAAGAACAAAAGCTATTGCCCCCAGCTGTGTCCCTCATTGTATAGAAAATCTCCTATCTTTAAAAGGATAGCACAAACTGGTTTTCAGAAAGAAGGCAAGGCATGTGAAAGAGTGAAAAGACAGTGACAGAGAAAGTGAGAGACAGAGGAAGAGACAGAAAACTGAAAAGGAGAGACTCCAGTAGAAAAGGAGAAGGGAGAATTGAGATTATATCAGTGTGATTGTCATATGTGTTGTTTTGGGTCTTGCTCCTTCTCTGGCTCCTGCCTTCCAAGGCTTGGTCTTTAAGCCTTTGCTTCTATCTGTAAAATACTCTGTTATCTTTTCGAAGTTCTCCCCTGCCCTTCAAGTAGACTATCCTTGCAGTCAAAAGATTTCTCATAGAAAGAGCTATCCCAAAGTCTCTGTGGCCCTGCATTTGGATAGTACACAGTTTGATAACATGGAGAATTATTTGCACTTTCCATTAAATTTTAACCATTCACCAAATATTACATCAATGTTCTAAGGAAGGAGGAAAAAAAATCGCCCAGCAGGTATTATGATTATAGGAACTATTATTTCAAAGATAAGTACCTGAAGGTATGATTGAACTGAGAATGACAAATCAGGCCCAACTAGGACACATAGATGGGGAGACTGATCCAAAGTAATCCTCCTAGAGAAATTTAGACTATGTAAGGGTGCTGAAGGAACCTGAGTCTTAAGTTACTCAAGTTTTATTTTACCTTCATCACTCCTGGTATATTATAACACCCTTGCTGCAACAAATTATAACACACTTAGTGACTCAAAATGACACAAATTTATTATATTCAGGCCTGGAAGAAGTCTAAAATGGGTCAGCAGGGCTCTGGGGAAGTATCTGTTTCCTTGCCTTTTCCAGTTTCTAGAGGCTTCCCACATTCTTTGGCTTGTGGCTTCATATAATTCCAGTTCTGCTTCCATTATTATATCTTTTTCTCTATGACTCTCCTGTTGCCTTCTTATAAGGACCCTTATGATTATATTGGGCCCACCTGATAATACAAGATAAACTCCCATATTAAAACCCTAAACTTAATCCATGTACAAAGTCCCTTTTGCCTTATAAGGTAGCATATCAGGTTCTGGGAATTAGGGTGTAGACATCTTTGGAAGGACATTATTAGCCTACCATACCTGGTACTGCTTCTTGCAAAAGAGTGCCAAACTGTAGATCAGGAATCGGTAACTTGATACATTATCTCAAGTTTGTCTGGAGAGGTCATAAGCCCTAAAAGCATCACTATGCATCTCAACATGGGATTCTTGTGGGACAAAACTTAGGACCTGGTGTATACCATCCATTTTTTTTTCCCTATGACTATAGAGCAGATGAGTACTTGTTAGAAACCTCAAAAATGCTGAGAAGATGTCAGTGGTGATGCAAAAATTTGTCTTCACACAGCAGGAACAGATCCAGCTCTAAGAACCCATTTGCTCAAAGTCCTTAGGATAGGACATTCTCCTTACCAACAAACTGGCCAGGGCACTTATCTAGATTAATGGATCCCCAAAAATCTAGAAACATGAGAAAGAGACAGATTCCATCCTGCTGATAACCAATATTCCCACTGTTCTGAAATCTATGCAACTACTGCTCTCCTATCAGGATAAGTGAGCATGTTCTGTGAGTCCTGGTGTACAGAATGCTAGGGACATTTCTGAAAACCACCTGGCCCGCCACTTATAAAAGCAGTCTATAGTTTCACAGTAGCAGGAATCCCTTACTACCTGCAGTGTAAAGGAAATTGGATCTAGGACCACCCAGTAAAAGTTGGAACCACTGAGAGTCTATCATGGGGAGGTTGAAACTATGAAGGAAACACCACTGTTGCAAGAAACTCCACTGAGGCAGTGGGTGGGGCAGGGGAGGAGGAATACCCTGGCTTCTCCCTTCTTCCCATCTACTGACCTACCACCAAGCTCAGGAGAAAGCTAGTTGGCAAGAAAGCCTGAACACACACACACACACACACACACACACACACACACACACACACACAGAGTTTCCTAGAATACCCACTCTCTTTCACCTTTCCCTAATACAGGAAGAGCAGGGAAAGGGCAAACAAGGGATCAACACAATAGCCAACTAACTTTGAGAAATATTGGGATAAACAAAGAACAATTGATTTCTTAACTATAGGATATTTCATATGCACTATGATTTTCCATGGAAAGGATATAGTATGTGGTTGAAAATGAACTCTTTTATGCCATGTGCTATGCATATGTAGTCTTAATCTCTTTATTTAAGGACTATCCTTTCAGAAACTTTATCTTCAGCTAGACTCACCCAGGAAGGTAGGACTGATTTTGTGGAAATGTTCTGAATTGACTGCAAGAGTAAATTATCTCTTAATAGACACCATCTACCCTCTTCTTAGGGGAGGCAGTAAAGAAAATTCCAAGTACAAAAAGAGATAAAATCTTTATGGCATTTTCTCTGCTTCCCATAGGGGCCAAATTAGAATTTGCTTTTTACTAATACTTGCATCCAAGGCCCTGGCATTCTGGACTTTGAAGACTCAAACTAGAAATTGAACAGTCAAGAAAAATAAACCCTCTTCCAGGGCACCATTTGAGGGAAATCTAGCTTCTTATGGTCCCTTTACATTTGTTTTCAGCTAATACAATCCAAGATGTTTTGCTAAGACTGGTCCACCTGCCAGACATTCAGCAGTCTGGAGACATTCTCAAGTAGTAGAAGAGGTAATGAAAATAAAAGGGCATGCAAAACATGATGTTTTTCTACATGCTTCTCTTACCATAGACACTTAAAAAAACAAAAATAAAAAGTAATTACTAAAAGCTATCACAGCACGATTTGCTGAGTCACTAAATTAAGGTGTTTTTTTTAATAGACCTGTTTATTTCTAGAGAACTGTTGATTTTTAATAGAGATGTTACTATTTGAGTCCAAATGAGGTTTTTTTGTCCACTTATGTATCCAAAGCTAAGGCTGTGTCAAATAGTAGTTACTATATGTCAGACACAAAGAAATTGTAAGAAGAAAGACAAAGTTTAAGGGAACTCTAAACTTTATCAGAGCTACTTTGTTGAAGAATTCATGTGCTGAAAATATTGCAAAAGAATTTTAAACTTGGTATCAAGATAGATTTCATGCTGGCCCCCCACTTAGTATCTGTGTGAACTGGAATGGGCACTGATTATATCTGATCTCCAATTCTTTCATGTGGGAATTGAAGGTGATAATGCATGTGGGAATTGAAGGTGATATTCCTTAGGTCATTGTTGGGAGACAAAATGAGATCATGTCTGGGATAATAGTTCTAAATTATCAACTGCTTTTCTAAACAAGAGGATGACCAAAGAAGGATGCACACTTTCTCTGGAATTATGCCAGTGGCCTTAACATGCTAAGATACCTAAAAAATGAAATCAGCCTTCTTTCTTCCTTGTCCTCAGAGACTTAAACTTTCTACAAGTAACTCATAAAATTAGCACTTCACTGGAAATGAAATCTGATTTAAGGCGTATCAGCGTTGAGAAACCTCTTGGAGGCCAGGGATGTTTCTTCTTTCATAATACTATGAATAATATTCACATGGTTTTAGAAATTACTTCAATATGCCACATCTCTAGACTGCTGGTTTTTTCTTCTGATTTTCCTAGAAATTATCTTCCCCACATCCCTGCTATGAATTACTCTCTACTGCCTAACCCACATTCTTGGTAGTAACTATCAAGTTAATTACTCTTCCTTCGCATAGAATGCTCTGAGCCCTCTGAGTACCAGCGTTTCATTTAGAAACATGACAATAGGTCACACATAAAGAAGGAATTTGTCCATATCTGAATCATGTAATAACGTCAGAATTAACTTCGGAAATCATCGTATGTAATGGTTTGCAAGACTTTTTATTAGCACAAGCCTTTTATAAAATCTTGGGTAGAGTGCCATATAGACTTGACCAAAACTGCCTTGGATAAAGATGGAGTGAGCTCTAACATATTACTCAGTCTTTTTGTTTCATTGGGGATACTAAGGTTCTATTATACCATTTGAACACCACTGTATATAGATCAATCTCCCCTTCCTTCCAGGGTTCCAGTCTCTTCTACAATAACCACCAATGGTTTGTTCAACCTTTCAACATTTCCAGTGATGTCCATCCTCCCAAGGTAGGCCATTCTATTTTTAGAAGCTTTGTTCATTTAGAAATACAAAGTTTATTCTTGTTTTGTTGGTTTCCTTGTAACTTCTGTTTGTTGAACCCAGAATAAAACTGGATTGTACTGTATTCCATGTATTTGAGTCAATGACCATATTTCTCTGAAAACATTTTTTTACAAACTAAACGTCCTGATTTTTTTCAACTTTCTCATCATGTGAGAATATGTGGTCCTAATTTCTGTTCAAATCACTTTCCTTTGGGTTTCCTTCAGTTTGTCAATGTCAGTTTTAATTTGTGTGCCTAGAACTATGAGCAGTAACTCCTATCTTGAATGCAACCATCAACTCTCTCATTCTGAGCATTTCACTTCTGTTAATATACATGGCCTGATTCGATTTGGAGGGGACTCATGGAGCTTAGTTAACTAAATCCCTGATACCATTCCTGAATGTCCTACTGCAGAATGGTATCTCTCATACTTTAGACTTATAAAAATTTTTCATGGCTTCACACGGTCATTTTCTTTTACTGTGGCTTATGAAGCCAACCACATGGTTCTGTTAGAAATATGTCCATGTTCTTATCATTTATAGGATCTAGTTTGTAGGATTTGGTAAATAAATGACTGTATTATTTGTTCACATTTTATTTGTCAACCACAGAGACACCATCTTCTTAATTTTCTGTAGATCTTTATTGATATAAATTCTGTTGCAAAAAAGTTGGTCATTATTTTAGATCAGAAATATGTAATCATGACTATTCATTTATATCTGACATAAAGAACTTTTCTACTATAGAATTCTTGAGGTTTGAAGAGGGCTGACTATAAGCCTGAAAAGGTAGGAAACCTGCTAAGTTGATTTTGTTATTCTTCAATGGTCCTGAGTCTGTAATCCCAAAAGTCTACCCTCAAACCAAAGGTTTTAGATGAATTTTTAAGCAGCAGAAGATCAGTCTGAATTTTCATTTTTCCCTAGGAATTTTTTCAACTTTGTGGGTTTTAGCCAGATACGTTGCCTTCCTTGAACATATTTTCATGTGGTTTTATAATATTTATTCAACATTATTTTCCATTAGTTCTCTATTTTTAATTGTTGGTAACCATTTCAGTGTGTTACTATTACATGGTGCAGAACTGATTTATCCACGTTAATGTCTGAGGAGACCGTGACCCATTTTATTTGCTGCATGGTTAGCCCCGGTATTCATGGCAGGTTTTCTGAATATTTCTGATGAAGTCTTTAATCACATGTAATTCTGAAAACACATTCCCATTTAGTAGACTTACACAGGATGGTAAGCCCAACATGGCAAAAGGTTTCTAAAAAATTCCATAAACATTAAGCATATTTATGTCATAGCATTAAGTTTGGTCAATTTGAAACTTACTGTATTGTAGTATAAGAGACATTTTGTTTGCTTGTGTTTACTTTCCCAGGAGTAAATGCGTTTTGGTTAACCACAATGGCAAACTTAGTCAAGACATTTATGTCAACAAATCCTACTGCTTAACAAAGTCACATTCTTAGTTTCTAGGACAGCAGACTGGATTCTAAGTAATAAGGTGTTTATAAGGCATGCTGTAAATCTGGGACTATAAACATGTCTACTTTTCTGTTAAACCTGCTGCTGTGCATGAGGTACAATAAGCTCTCTTTTCAGTTTTATGGTGGCCAGTATGTTGGCTTCCCAATCCTGATTGCTGTTGATTCTGCTGTTCTCAAAGCCTCTTGCCAAGCTCTTGACCCAAGTCACGCTCCTGGTGATGTCATGATGCCACTAAGAATTTGCTCATTCACTGTACCTGAGAGTCACATACCTTCTCTATTAGTCACACACTACTTGGAGAATGACATTGTGAAAAAAAAGCAGGTCTCTCCTTCCCCTATTTCAAAGGTATCACATTTTTAGGTCTTTCATAATGAGCTTATATATATAGTAAGATGATTATTGTTTTTACAGAAATTATTTTTAACAAGGATTTTTCTCAAGAGTTAACAATACTACTTTTGTTGTTTTGACAAGAAACAAGATTTTGTCTGCATTTATAAGTACAATTTATTCCAATTCAACATATATGCATGAAACACAGTGCCTGCTACTTGAGATTATCTCGAATAATCTCGGTTACTAATGCCAAATATCTGTAGAAAAAGAAGAGAAACTGGTAGTAGATCTGGGTATTTAAATTACATCATGTCAAATATATCTATATGGAAAAATCTGATCACCTAAGTTCTTCACTTTTCACCCAAATACTATTCATATAGATACACCTTGCATCTTGCCTTACTTCACACTTTGATTCCCTGAC
This sequence comes from Prionailurus viverrinus, assembly GCF_022837055.1. Taxonomy (NCBI): domain Eukaryota; kingdom Metazoa; phylum Chordata; class Mammalia; order Carnivora; family Felidae; genus Prionailurus; species Prionailurus viverrinus. The sequence continues at coordinate 214,245,474 of NC_062561.1, forward strand.
CCAAATTACTCATAGATTAATGTTCCAGAGATCCTGTTAAATCAAATATTAAAAACAAAAACAAACAAAACCTCAACAAAAAATTTCTTAAAATCAGCCGGCTTTGAGCTCAGTCCTAAGCAAATAGCTCTTGTATTTGTATACTTTTTGTTCTAAGATAACATCAGTGTTTTAACCAGGCATGAACAATGACTCAATACAAATGACTAAAAGCCACAAGTTAATTTCTCATGGACTATGATGGACTTGGAGTTTATGCTCTATCTTTGATATGTCAGAGTGTTTCCTCCGACATTTCATTTAATAAATGAGGTGTCTTTTTGGTAGAAAATTTTCTCCTGCTACCTTCAGGAAGAAACTCCATCAGTAACTCTTTAACCAAACGTTAGAGGCTATTTCTGGAAAGTTCTTTGAGTTACTTTGTCCACAATTATACCTACATATTTGACATTCAGATTTGACAGTTAACATGAATTAGGCAAAAATCATTTTCTTAAACAGTTTTTCAAATTTCAGTGATATACAGACATTTTGCAAAAGAAAAAAGTCCTTGTAGATCCCGCATGTTAAATTATTTTTACCACGATGTTAATTAAATGGAAGATGATTTTATACTATAAAATGTAACCACCTCTCATGTTCCCCTGGCACTTCAGTCCAGCTATGCACCTGGCCCCATGGCCACCAACCGCTGCTGCCTGGGGTCCTGGGGCTGGCCCTGCCGAAGGCCTGGTGCTGCTGGACCAGAACAACTTGTGGAACGTTTTCCAGAGGGTTGATAAAGACAGGAGCGAGGTGATATGGGATAACAAGCTTAAGCAAGCACTATCTAACAGTACTTGTGCTCCATTTAATCAGTGACTGTCGGGTCAATCATGTCTATGTTTGGGGCGCCTGGGTGGCGCAGTCGGTTAAGCGTCCGACTTCAGCCAGGTCACGATCTCGTGGTCCCTGAGTTCGAGCCCCGCGTCAGGCTCTGGGCTGATGGCTCAGAGCCTGGAGCCTGTTTCCGATTCTGTGTCTCCCTCTCTCTCTGCCCCTCCCCCGTTCATGCTCTGTCTCTCTCTGTCCCAAAAATAAATAAACGTTGAAAAAAAAATTAAAAAAAAAATCATGTCTATGTTTGAGAGAACAAGGCTGCCGTGAACTTAAGTGAGTTCACTGGTGTCTGGAAGTACGTCACAGACTGGCCGAACATCTTTCACACTTATGACAGAGACAACTTTGGGATGATTGATAAGAACAAGCTCAAGCAAGCCCTGTCAGGATATGAGCTCTCTGACCAGTTTCACAACATTCTGATTTGCAAGTTTGACAGACAAGGATGGGGGCAGATCATGTTTGATTACTTCATCCAGTGCCACATCGTCTTGCAGAATGCTAGATCAGTGTAAGTGAAGTTTCTGTGGCCTCCTAAGTGCAACAATCCATGATTTCCGCACTGAGATTGACAGATATATTCAGGCATTACCATTTGGATCAGGTCGGCTGGATTCAGGTGTAATATGAACAGTATCTGTTTATGGTCTTTAGCCTCTTATAACACTGGTCTTTGCAAATAGCAACATGACTTATGGAAGGAAAACTAAAAATGCCAAATCTCCCTTTAAAGAACAGGACAAAAATGCAGCTAGATACTGTTCTTCTTTTACATTTTAATTTTTTTTATGTTTATTTCTGAGCATGAGAAATAAGCAGAGACAGAGCATAAGTGGGGGAGGGGCAGAGAGAGAGGGAGCCACAGAATCAGAAGCAGGCTCCAGGCTCTGAGCTGTCAGCACAGAGCCCAATGCGGGGCTCAAACTCACAAACCGTGAGATCATGACCTGAGCCGAAGTCGGACGTTCAACTGACTGAGCCACCCAGGTGCTCCTTTACATTTTATATAATTAACATTTGAGGGCTAGCTAAGCTTAACGCTAAGCTTTGAGGGCTAAGCTAACATTTGTGCATAAGCTAATTAAGGTTTTTAAAAGTGTAACAATAGTTATAATCATTATTCATATACAAACATTTGATTTGAAACTGTTCACTTGTCCCATGCAAAAAATTCATCATGTGCATTTCTAGATAACTCCAGTTCTATAGTAGAAATACTTCTATTAGCCAATAAGAATTTTATTTTTTTATATATATATGAAATTTATTGTCAAATTGGTTTCCATACAACACCCAGTGCTCATCCCAAAAGGTGCCCTCCTCAATACCCATCACCCACCCTCTCCTCCCTCCCACCCCCCATCAACCCTCAGTTTGTTCTCAGTTTTTAACAGTCTCTTCTGCTTTGGCTCTCTCCCACTCTAACCTCTTTTTTTTTTTTCCTTCCCCTCCCCCAAGGGTTCCTGTTAAGTTTCTCAGGATCCACATAAGAGTGAAACCATATGGTATCTGTCTTTCTCTGTATGGCTTATTTCACTTAGCATCACACTCTCCAGTTCCATCCACGTTGCTACGAAAGGCCATATTTCATTTTTTCTCATTGCCACGTAGTATTCCATTGTGTATATAAACCACAATTTCTTTATCCATTCATCAGTTGATGGACATTTAGGCTCTTTCCATAATTTGGCTATTGTTGAGAGTGCTGCTATGAACATTGGGGTACAAGTGGCCCTATGCATCAGTACTCCTGTATCCCTTGGGTAAATTCCTAGCAGTGCTGTTGCTGGGTCATAGGGTAGGTCTATTTTTAATTTTCTGAGGAACCTCCACACTGCTTTCCAGAGCGGCTGCACCAATTTGCATTCCCACCAACAGTGCAAGAGGGTTCCCGTTTCTCCACATCCTCTCCAGCATCTATAGTCTCCTGATTTGTTCATTTTGGCCACTCTGACTGGCGTGAGGTGATACCTGAGTGTGGTTTTGATTTGTATTTCCCTGATAAGGAGCGACGCTGAACATCTTTTCATGTGCCTGTTGGCCATCCGGATGTCTTCTTTAGAGAAGTGTCTATTCATGTTTTCTGCCCATTTCTTCACTGGGTTATTTGTTTTTCGGGTGTGGAGTTTGGTGAGCTCTTTATAGATTTTAGACACTAGCCCTTTGTCCGATATGTCATTTGCAAATATCTTTTCCCATTCCGTTGGTTGCCTTTTAGTTTTGTTGGTTGTTTCCTTTGCTGTGCAGAAGCTTTTTATCTTCATAAGGTCCCAGTAATTCACTTTTGCTTTTAATTCCCTTGCCTTTGGGGATGTGTCGAGTAAGAGATTGCTACGGCTGAGGTCAGAGAGGTCTTTTCCTGCTTTCTCCTCTAAGGTTTTGATGGTTTCCTGTCTCACATTCAGGTCCTTTATCCATTTTGAGTTATTTTTGTGAATGGTGTGAGAAAGTGGTCTAGTTTGAACCTTCTGCATGTTGCTGTCCAGTTTTCCCAGCACCATTTGTTAAAGAGGCTGTCTTTTTTCCATTGGATGTTCTTTCCTGCTTTGTCAAAGATGAGTTGGCCATACGTTTGTGAGTCTAGTTCTGGGGTTTCTATTCTATTCCATTGGTCTATGTGTCTGTTTTTGTGCCAATACCATGCTGTGTTGATGATGACAGCTTTGTAGTAGAGGCTAAAGTCTGGGATTGTGATGCCTCCCGCTTTGGTCTTCTTCTTCAAAATTCCTTTGGCTATTCGGGGCCTTTTGTGGTTCCATATGAATTTTAGGATTGCTTGTTCTAGTTTCGAGAAGAATGCTGGTGCAATTTTGATTGGGATTGCATTGAATGTGTAGATAGCTTTGGGTAGTATTGACATTTTGACAATATTTATTCTTCCAATCCATGAGCAGGGAATGTCTTTCCATTTCTTTAAATCTTCTTCAATTACCTTCATAAGCTTTCTATAGTTTTCAGCATACAGATCCATTACATCTTTGGTTAGATTTATTCCTAGGTATTTTATGCTTCTTGGTGCAATTGTGAATGGGATCAGTTTCCTTATTTGTCTTTCTGTTGCTTCATTGTTAGTGTATAAGAATGCAACTGATTTCTGTACATTGATTTTGTATCCTGCAACTTTGCTGAATTCATGTATCAGTTCTAGCAGACTTTTGGTGGAGTCTATCGGATTTTCCATGTATAATATCATGTCATCTGCAAAAAGCGAAAGCTTGACTTCGTCTTTGCCAATTTTGATGCCTTTGATTTCCTTTTGTTGTCTGATTGCTGATGCTAGCACTTCCAGCACTATGTTAAACAACAGTGGTGAGAGTGGGCATCCCTGTCGTGTTCCTGATCTCAGGGAAAAAGCTCTCAGTTTTTCCCCGTTGAGGATGATGTTAGCTATGGGCTTTTCATAAATGGCTTTTATGATCTTTAAGTATGTTCCTTCTATCCCGACTTTCTCAAGGGTTTTTATTAAGAAAGGGTGCTGGATTTTGTCAAAGGCCTTTTCTGCATCGATTGACAGGATCATATGGTTCTTCTCTTTTTTTTTTTTGTTAATGTGATGTATCACGTTGATTGATTTGCGAATGTTGAACCAGCCCTGCATCCCAGGAATGAATCCCACTTGATCATGGTGAATAATTCTTTTTATATGCCATTGAATTCGATTTGCTAGTATCTTATTGAGAATTTTTGCATCCATATTCATAAGGGATATTGGCCTGTAGTTCTCTTTTTTTACTGGGTCTCTGTCTGGTTTAGGAATCAAAGTAATACTGGCTTCATAGAATGAGTCTGGAAGTTTTCCTTCCCTTTCTGTTTCTTGGAATAGCTTGAGAAGGATAGGTAGCCAATAAGAATTTTAAAATAATATGGAACTTGCACAGAGGCTTTTATGTGCCTTACATTTTTAAAACAGGATCTATTGTGTTTGAATATGCAACATAAACAATAAAGCAAATGTGCTTCTTGTTCTGCCCCCCCAAAAAAGGTAAACAAATGTAAAACACAAACTCATGACATCCATAAAATTCAATATTAATTTAACATGTTACATAGTTGCTTTAATTATAGAAAACTACTATTTGTACTGTGATTATGCTTTTTAATATCACTGCACTATAAGCTTCATAAAGACAGACCCATGTCTGGGTTTTTTCACCATTTTGAATTCTTAGAAAACATTTGGGGAGGAAATGAATTAATGATCGTTGTTAATATGGGCAACTTTTAACATATTGAGCAGAACAGGGGGTGCTTGGGTGGCTGAGTTGGTTAGCATCCAGTTCTTAATATAAGCTTAGATCATGATCTCATAGTTCATGAGATTGAGCCCCGTATCATGCTCTGCACTGGACCTGAGTCTGCTTGGGATTCTCTCTCTTGGTCTCTCTCTGACCCCCCTTTTCTCTCTCAGTAAATAAATAAACTTAAAAAAATCCACAACAAACAAAACTACAGGACCATATGGCTTCCTGGGTGAATTCTACCAAACATTTAAAGAAGAAATAATACCTATTCTCCTCAAACTATTCCAAAACATAAGAAAAGAAGTAAAATTTCCAAATTCATTCTATGAGGCCTGCGTTACCCTGAAATCAAACCAGGCAAAGACCCTACCAAAAAAAAAAAGAAAAGAAAAGAAAAGAAAAAGAAAAAAAGAAAACCCCACAAAACTACAGGCCAATAAAATATTAGCAAACTGGATTCAACAATACATTTAAGGGATTATTTACCACAGTCAATTGGGATTTATTCCAGGGATGCAGGTATGGTTCAATATTTGCAAATCAATCAATGTGATACAGGTGATACAATGTGATACAGCCAGGAATAATTTTAATGAAGACGGGGAAAGACCTATTCTCTGGAAACTCATAAGACATTGATGAAAAAAAAATTGAAGATGATACAAACAAATATACCCTGCTCATACTACCCAAAGCAGTCTATAGATTCAATGCAATTCCTATCAAAATACCAATACCAATTTTCACAGAAGTAAAACAAATAAACCTACAGTTTAAACAGAACCACAAAAGACCCTGAAAAGCCAAAACAATCTTCTAAAAATTTTTATATATTTATTTAAGTAATCTCTACATCCAAAATGGGGCTCGAACTCAAGACTCCAGGATCAGGAGTCTCATGCTCTTCCAACCAAGCCAGCTGACACCCAGCCAAAGCAATCTTAAGAGAAAAGAACAAAATAGGTTTCAAGATATACTACAAAGCTGTAGTAATCAAAACAGTATGGTACTAGCGCAAAAATAGATATGTAGATCAACAGAAACAGGATAGACAGCCCAGAAATGAACCCATGCTTTTATGGTCAGTTAATTTATGACAAAAGAGCCATGAATATGCAATAGAGGAAAGAGTCTCTTCAATAAACGGTGCTGGGAAAACTGGAAAGCTACCTGCAAAAGAATGAAACTGGACCACTTTCTTTACACACAAAATAAAACAAAAAATGGATTAAAGTCCTAAATGTGAAACCTGAAATCATAAAACTCCTAAAGGAAAACATGGGCAGTAATGTCTTAGACATTGGCTTTGGAAACATATTTATGGATATATTTCCTCAGACAAGGAAAACAAAAGCAAAACTAAAATACCAGGACTATACCAAAATAAAAGTCTTTTGCACAGCAAAGGAAACCACCATAAAACAAAAAGGCAACCTACTGAATGGGAAAAGATATTTTCAAATGATATATCAGATAAGGAGTTAATATTCAAAATATAAAAAGAACTTATTCAACACCAAAAAAAAAATCCAATTAAAAAATGGGCAGACAACCTGAATGGGCACTTACCCAAAAAGGACATACACAATCAAGTGGGATTTATTCCTCAGATGAAAGGGTGGTTCAATACTCACAAGTCAATCATCATGATACACCACATTAATAAAAGACTAACAACCAGATGATCATTTCAATAGATGCAGAAAAAGCATTTGACAAAGTACAACATCCATTCATGATAACCCTCAATAAAGTAGGTTTATAGGGACATATCCCAACATTTTAAGGCCATATATGAACAAACCACAGCTCATATCATCCTCAAGGGGAAAAAATGAGAGCTTTTCCTCTATGGTCAGGAACAAGACAGGGATGTCCATTCTCACCACTGTTATTTAACATAGTACTTAAAGTCCTAACCACAGCAATCAGATGACAAAAAGAAATAAAAGGCATCCAGATCCGCAAGGAAGAAGTCAAACTTTCACTCTTTGCAGATAACATGATACTCTATATAGAAAACCCAAAAGAATCCACCAAAAAACTAGTAGAGCTGATACACAAATTCAGTAAAGTCTCAGGATACACAATCCATGTACAGAAATCTGCTGCATGTCTATACACCAAAATGAAGCAGCAGAAAGAGAAATTAAGGAATCAATCCCATTTACAATTGCACCAAAAACAATAACATACCTAGGAATAAACCTAACCAAAGAGGTGAAAGACCTGTACTCTGAAAACTATAAAATGCTGGTGAAAGAAATTGAAGAAGACACAAAGAAATGGGAAAACACTCGATGTTCATGGATTGGAAGGACAAATACTGTTATAAAATGTCTATACTACCCAAAACAATCGACACATTTAATGAAATCCCTATCAAAATACCAAGATTTTTCACAGAAGTATAACAAACAATCCTAAAATTTGTATGGAACCACAAAAGACCCCAAATAGCCAAAGCAACCTGAAGCAAAGCAAAGCGGGATGCATCACAATTCCAGACTTCAAGGTATATTTCAAGGCTGTAGTGGTCAAAACAGTATGGTACTGGCACATATATCAATAGAATGGAATTGAAAGCCCAGAAATGAATCCATAACTAAATTGTCAATTAATCTTTGACAAAGCAGGAAAGAATATCCACTGGGAAAAAGACAGTCTCTTCAACAAATGATGTTGGGAAAACTGGACAGCTGCATGCAAAATAATGAAACTGGACAACTTTCTTATACCATACACAAAAACAAATTCAAAATGGATTAAAGACCTAAATGTGAACCATGAAAATCCTAGAAAAAAGCACAGGCAGTAACTTCTTTGATATTGGCTGAAGCAACTTCTTCTAGATATATCTCCTGAGGCAAGGGAAACAAAAATAAAAATAAAAAGCTTCATCAAAATAAAAAGCTTCTGCACAGCAAGGGAAGCAATCAACAAAACTAAAAGACAACCTATGGAATGGGAGAAGATATTTCCAAATGACATATCTTATAAAGGGTTAGTATCCAAAATATATAAAGAACTTATCAAATTCAACACTCAAAAAAAATTATCCAGTTAAGAAATGGGCAAAACACATGAATACATGAATAGACACTTTTCCAAAGAAGATATCCAGACGGCTAACAGACACATGAGAAGATATTCATCATCATTTACCATCTGGGAAATACAAATCAATACAACAATGAGATATCACTTCACACCAGTCAGAATGGCTAAAATGAACAATACAAGAAACAATAGGTGCTGGCGAGGATGTGGAGAAAGGGGAACCCGCTTCACTGTTGGTGGGAATGCAAACTGATGCAGCCACTCTGGAAAACAGTATGGAGGTTCCTCAAAATGTTAAACATAGAACTACCCTATAATCCAGCAAGTGCACTACTAGGTATTTACCCAAAGAATACAAAAATACTAATTCAAAGGGACACATGTACCCTAATGTTAATAGCAGCATTATCTACAATAGCCAAATTATAGAAACAGCCCAAATATCCATCAATGAATGAATAAATAAAGAAGATGTTCTTTTTCTATGGCCAAATAAACTAGACATATGAGAAGACTGGTAATCTAGACCCTAATATCCCTCCTACTGGATGCTAAGAAAGGATAAGGTCATTTTAGTTTGCATTAATAAAACCAGTTAGTGATGGACATTACACTTCATTTTTTTAGCCCTGATATAGCCAGAAGCTTTCTTTCACATACTGCAATCTTTGCCCACCACCCCAACATACAGAAAAGAGTTCTTCTAAAACTTCAGTCATTATGTTTTCTCCAAATGCAGATTCTATTAATGGAAATTAAAACCAACAAGGCAAAAACTAAAAAAAAAAATCTAAAGTACTTCCTCATTGAAAACACCTCACATGAACCTTCTGTATCATTTATGGACATATCTAAAGGTAGCCCCTTTCAGCTGGCAATTATTTTTAAGGCAAATAAGATTTCTGATAGCAAGCACTATATTGGGTCTGTTTGCTTCTTCATGTCAGCCTTTTCCATCACTGTGGCCTTGCTAAGGGTTGTGGCCATGTAGCATATGGCCTCTGATGTAATACTCTTGGGCCAATACAATCTTTGTTCTTCTCCAAAAGGTTATGTTGTAAAAACTCAGCATCCCCACACATTGCTAAAACAGGCTACCTAGCTTTGAGAGAAATAATTTTTTTTAGCATACATTCTGGGCAACTCGGCACTGCACTTTTTCCATAAAAAAAAAGAGTGAAGAATATGCAGAAATACAATGTGGCCACATTAACTGCTGCATATTTTATTCAGTAACTCGTGGCTCTCCAAGAGAATGTAGATGCAGAGGTTTCCACCTTCAGTTTTGTAATAACATCTTCCCCACTGCCAGAGGATTTCTTTTCCTTTCAACAGATACTGGTTTCCTGCCCAAATTTTTTAACTTAAATTTGTTTGCTAGAAATCTAAATATGTCTTTTTAACTAGAGAATACTAATCACATCTCTATTTCTTCTAAATGGTGTGAAATAGCTATTTCACTGCACTGTCTTGCAATTTTGTTCTCAGAGTTTATTAGGACATTTGCCTCCACCCTAATGCCTCTAGGCCACCTGTTTTGTTTTTTCTTTGTGTGTAATATTTTGTTTTCTCTTCCATCCGTGTCAATGTTATTTGGCACTGCACGTTGCCCAAATTGTCCTTGACTTTACAAAAGCCCTCTTTTTTGCAACCTCTGTTGTTTTTATTTTACTTTCAATGTATCCCTGGGTTAGAAGTCAGATTACTTGCCTTATTAAAATTCTATATGAAATAGAAGTTCACTGTGACTGCATATCAGAAGGTCTCTTCAGTAGAGATGAGAGCCAGAGTTTGTACTACTGGAAGCATTTCAATAGGTCACGAGTCTTTTCCCTTCTTTTCAGGTACTTGTTAGTAATAGCTAGAGAGGAAAGATGGCTGACAAGTGAGTCACTATAATAATAGAATTAGTAATAAAGCAGGATATGGAAAACTAGCAGCCCCAGCACTAGTTATGTGGTAATGTCATAGACCTTCATGAATGTCCAAGTAGATTCCCTTTATATCCTCTCTTGGCAAATGCCAAAAGGTATGAATTGGAAGCCACACTAAAAAGCTCTGTAAGCTAGCTGCAGCCCTCTAAGTCCAATAGAATGGACAGAGATTTCATTCTTGAGTGTTATATTGCCAAGAATGCCTGTTGAATTGCAAATATCTCTGGAGGTGATATCCCATTTAGCTAATCAGCTGTCAATATCTAACTATGAAATCGTTCTCTGATTAGGTACCATACAAAGCCCTGATAGGACACAAGGCTGGTAAATTCTGAGAGAGAGGAGGTGGTGCTTGACAGCCAGTTTGAGGGTTCTGGTGCCTGGAAATGGAAAGATGAAGAGGGAGAAATCCAACAAAGAGAAAGAAAGGGGAAGAAAGCATTGCGCAACTTCACTTCCCTCATGATTTTGCTAAAGAGAGCACCAGATCTATAGATATTTCTTTTATGATCCCATTCTAAAGGTATATGGAAGAAAAGTCATATTCAATCCTTATCAGTCTTATTAAAAACAAAAATTTCTCCCTCCTCGGCATTTTCCTGAGTCTTTATAAGTTTGTGAAACTCATCCAAACATAACTTCAAACGAAAAATACCTCAAAACATAGATTCCCTAGGGGGGTAGGCTACCTTTTTGAAAGGGCTCCGAGGTAAAGCAGTACTTCATATATTATACATGAAGTATATTTTTATACTTTTTTAAATAAATAGAAAAAAATTTGCTCAGCAGAGACTGACGAGATACTCACCAAATCTGTTTATTCTTCCTAGGCACATGGCTAAATTACATTTACCAATCCTTTAACATTCTAGACTATATAACTAATTCTTACTCATGGAATGAATAGAAATGAAAAAAATTTAGAATGTAACTTTTTCATATTTGTTTTCTCTTATTTCTATCTGTTGGCTGGATCACGCTAAGGCGACCTAAAGAAGACACAAATTGAAAGTAGTATGACCACAGCATGGGGAGAGCAGAACCCCACTTCTGACCCTCACTGGGTTATGAGTGAGAAATAAAGCTTTGTTGGGTCAAATGCTAACATTTGGGGTTTATTCAGGAGCTAGTATTATTTAATCCTGACTCACAAAGCTGTTTAAGAAAACAGAGAAAACGGGAGTGCATCCAACTTTAGCTCAGGTCATGATCTTGTGATCCATGAGTTTAAGCCCCACATCGGGCTCTGTGCTGACAGCTCAGAACCTGGAGTCTGCTTTGGATTCTGTGTCTCCCTCTCTCTCTGTCCTTCTCGCTCTCTCTCTCTCTCTCTCTCTGTCTCAAAAATAAATGAACATTAAAAGAGAGAGAAAACATACATCATATTTGGGTAAAACATAGGACTCCCCTCATTCGTGGATAGGTGGGCCAAAATCACAATGTGTGATAGGCCAATTTAGTAAGCTCTTATTTCTCAACCTTCAGTATCAATAGTCTCAAACAGGACTCCAAGGGCCGGGGCGCCTGGGTGGCTCAGTTGGTTAAGCGTCTGACTCTTGGTTTCGGCTCAGGTCATGATCTCATGGTTTGTGAGTTCAAGCCCCACATCGGGCTCTGTGCTGACAGTGTGGAGCCTGATTGGGATTCTCTCTCTCCCTCTCTCTCTGTCCCTCCCTGATTCTCTCTCTCTCAATAATAAATAAATTTAAAAAACAAAATTGAAAAAACAAAAAAAAAGGAACTCCAAGGGCCGAACCAGGGAAGAAGCTAGGATTAACACTATACAATGAAAGATCTGTATATTGTGGGTAACACAGGAACAGCATTAGTCATAAGAATCAAGGTTCAAGTGGAGATGCATATAGCTTGAATTGTGGTCATGCCGCTTATTAATTATGTTATCCTGGGCATGTTGTTTAGCACCTCTGTGCCTTAATTTTCTCTGTAAAATGGGAAAAAAATAGTAATGATGGTACTAATGGTACTGTTTACCAACCTTGAATGGGAAGGTTAACTGACTGATATATGCTAAATACTTATAATAGGGCATGGCACAGAGAAAATACTATATTAATGTTTGCTACTAGTATTAATTAGCTGAATGGCCCTGAGAACTTATATATTTCTGAATATTAATTTTTGTGTCTTAAAAGGAGAGCTAGTAAAACCACTCTGTAATTGATAAAGGGGGAGGTAATACTATAGTACTTTGGTAGATTATTAATTAATGACCCCCAATGACTTACAATTTTGGTATCCCATTGACTCTGGGTTTGGCCATGTGACTTCCTTTGCTTAATGAGATATCAGCAGATGTGACACAAGCAAAGGCAAAATAAGTATTTGTATATCGTGGCTTGCTCTATAGATTCAACACAACCCCAATCAAAATTCCAGAAAATTATTTTGTGGATATCAATAAACTGATTCTAAAATTTATATGGAGAGGTGAAAGACTCAGAATAGACAAATACAGTATTGAAGGAGAAGAACAAAGTCAGAGGACTGACTCCACCCAATTTCAAAGCTTATTATAAAGCTACAGCAAGCAAGACAGTGTGGTATTAGTGAAAGAATAGACAAACGGATCAGTGGAACATAACACAGAGACCAGAAATAGACCCACATAAATATAGTCAACTGATCTTTGACAAAGGAGCAAAGGCAATGCAATGGAACAGAAATACCTTTTCAAATGATGCTAGAACAACTTAACATCCACATGCAAAAAAAAAAAAAAAGAATCTAGACATAGATCTTATACCTTTCACAAAAATTCAAAGTGGATAATAGACCTAAATGCAAAATGCAAAATTATAAAACTCCCAGAAGATAACATAGGAGAAAACCTAGAAGACCTTGCATACTGTAATAACTTTTTAGAAGCAACCTCAAGGTATGATCCATGAAAGACATAATTGATAAAAACTGGGATTCATTAAAATTAAAAGCTTCTGATCTTATATTATAAGAGATATGATAAGAGAATGGAAAAACAAGCCACAGTCTGGGAGAAAATATTTACAAAACACATCTCTGATAAAGGATTGATATCCAAAATATACAAAGAACTCTAAATGCTCAACAAGAAGACAAACAACCCAGTTTAAAAATGGGGGAAAGATCTGAACAGACACCTCGTCAAAGAAGATATGTAGATGATAAATAAGCATATGCAAAGGTGCTCAACATCATATGTCATTAGAGAATTGAAAATTACAACAACAATGAAGTACCACTACACACCAAAATTCAAAACACTAACAATACCAACTAAGCTAGGATGTGGAGCAACAGGAACTGTCATTCTTTGGTAGTGGAAATACAAAATGGTACAGCCACTTTGGAAGACAATTTGTCAGTTACCTACAAAACTAAACATATTCCTACCATGGTATCCTATAGTTGTGCTCCTTGGATTTACCTATGTGAGTTGAAAACTTATATCCACACAAAAACCTGTACATGGATGTTTATAGCAGCTGCATTCATAATTGTCAAAACTTAGAAGCACCCAAGATATCCTTCAATAGGTGAATAAATAAGCAAACTATGGTGAATCCAGACAATGGAATATCATTCAGTGCTGAAAAGAAATGAGCTATTAAGCCATGAAAAGACACTGAAGAAATTAACTGGATATTAATAAATGAAAGAAGCTATCTGAAAAAAAACTACAGTTGTATGATACCAACTCTATGACATTATGGAAAAGGCTAAACTATAGAGACAGTGAAAGGATAGGTAGTTGCCAAGGGTTAGCAGTGAAACTACTCTGTATGATACTATAATGGTGGATACATGTCGTTATGCATTTGTCCACACCCATAGAATGTACAACACCAAGAGAGAAACTCTAATGTACACTGTGGACTTTGGGTGATATGTCAGTGTAGGTTTATCGACTCTAACAAATTTACCAGTTTGATGTAGGGTTTTGATGGTGAGGGAGGCTCTGCATCTGTGACGGTAGAGAGTATATGGAAATCTCTTTATCTTTGCTGAATTTTGCTGTGAACCTAAAACTGCTCCAAAAAATAGTCTATTAAAAAAATACCATGATAACTTATAAAATATATGATATTGAGCCTCTAGTATATGGTAAGAACTATAGCAGACAGAAAGGAAGGAAAGGAGTTACAGATGCAAAATTAAATATATGGTTTATATCCTAAATACTCATACTCTAGTTGGAAAGACAGTAAAAATAAACCAAGTAGCTAGCTCAGTTGCACCTCTCCTCCCAACCCCCATGTGAGGTGTGTGACACAATGTCACACAAATAAATGTGTGACATTTATTTGCAACATACAACTTAGAATCTTAGAATCACCTCTAAAACACAGAAAATTACTAAGAGAAATGCAACCAAGATCTTATACAACAGGTTAAGAAGTCAAAAGACTATAGGGGCCAGTTTCACAAGTGAGTAAAGGGAGGCAATATATAATAGAGACTTGCAGACAGGGGTGGGGGTAGGCAGAACCTTGACCAAACTGGAGCATGCTTGCCTGCCTAAAATAATTCACATTCGTAAGAAAGCCAAACAAACTAAAACAAAAGAAAGAAAATTTTAAAATAAAATAGCTCATGTCTCATTGTACAGTTAATTGTGGACCTATTTTCCTTAAGTATAGGCTTTAAGTATCTCTCAATACAAGGCATTTTGATAAACAGATCCCTGCTGCTAGAGAATTTAGAAATTCACTTTAGCATATATTGTACATAATATTTATAGTGGGTTTTAGTTATCCACTTCTATGTATCAACCAGAATAACAATTAAAATAATGCTAATAATAGAAAACCTAAGAATTAAAAAAAAAAAAAAAAAAAAAAAAGCTCATATGCCTGCTCAACAAAAGTGCCAGATGTGATCTCTGTCCTCAACAGCATTCCTTAAAGACTAGGCCACCAATCAATTAAGCAGCACCTACTGACTGAACATTTACTTGCTTGGGAAAGAACTATAGAACCAATAAAACACATAAGAACCAAAACATTAAATGACTTGGGTTGAAAAATGAGTCGTTTCATAGGCAAGAAGAGTCTAAGGGCACGTGATGATTAAACTTAATGAGGTATCCTGGGTGAGATCTTGGAACAGAAAAAAAGACACTGAGTAAAAACTAAGGGAATCAAGTATGGACTTCAGTTAACAACAATGTATCAACAAGATATAACAAATATACCTATATCACATCAATATAAGGTATTATTTATAGGTAAAACTGGGTGCCAAATATGTGGGAATTCTGTGTACTATGTTGGCAATTTTTTAGCAAATCTAAAACTGCTCTAAAAAAATAAAGTGGTTTTTTTTTAAGTGAATTAATGACTGATATAGGGATAAATCCAGGCCTCTTGATTCCAGGCTTCCTTGCTTTTCCCACAGGCCAGCATTTGTAATCTGTTTATGTCATGGAAGCCTTTGGTAGTCTGAGAAACATAAAAGATAATGAATTACAAAGGAAACAAATGCTACTGAAATGCAGTAATCAAATAGTAAAAAACCCACAAATTTGTTATGTTACGGATATGTGTGTTGTCATTAATATATCAAATACAAGATCTAATGATAGGTCTCTGACCTACTATAATTTTGAAATGTGAGGAATATAAATGGTAGTTCAAAATACCTGCACTTACTAAAATTATGATATGAAGATATTTTTTATTTATATTGGTGCAGAGTCGTAAATACTAATACTACTATGGTTTGTTGCCTACATTCATAATTTAAGGAAAAGTTAAATTTCAGTTAGGTGTGAAAAACTGCTATAAATTTTTCCCATCCTTGTTCGTAGGCCACACATACCTCCACTGTCTCCTACATTCTATCCACAGTCGAACAGTTAAGAATCTGTGGACTATGAAAGTACTTGCATTTGCAGCCTCTCTAAAAATAATAACAACTGAGGTTCTATAGTCAGACTACAGTCATTAGTCTTCCCAGTCTTGGATTTATGTCTCTTTGGATACTGAAACAAATTTTTAGAAAAGTGCTGTATTGCAATGACTCTCTCCTTTGCCCTACACATCCTCTCCTTAATCTTATTCTTCTCCTTGGTCTGATGTCCTTAATACCCTTATGAAAAAATTGGAGGTGAATCTGAATGTTCATCATTTTTTTTTGTTATTCACAATATGAATCTAGAACTTCCTCTAGTTTGTTTATATTTTCTTCCTGTCCTGTCTTGGTAATGAGTTCCACATGCTTAACTAAGTGCTTTATATAGGAATACTCTCTTTAACTTGTCCATATTCTCTCCACACAACATTTTCTCTGAGAAATGGTGAAAAACAGCCCACATTCAAATCAAGTTTCTAAAGATTTACCTGCATAAATACTATTCATCTGTGGTTGGTTTACATCTTATCAGTCATGGATATTTAAATATTCCTCTGAGATGTGGCTTTCTAAATTTCTCTGTTGCCCCATCCCCCTCTCACCAAGTTACTAGGAATGGAAATCCCATGGTATCCAAGCTATGCCATCCAAAAAGTGCATAGTATCTTGCCCAGAAATGGCTGGTGACTAGGAGCTTGGCAGTGCTGAGTAAAATTTTGTAGGTAAACACTTCAAAGTATTCCCCTGATGGCTTTCTTCATCTTTACACAAACTTACCTGTTGATGGTATCTGTCAGTGCCTCCTTCCCAGTAGAGCAGTGTTGGCCCCACAAATCAGAATTTCTGTTTGCTGAGAATGGAGCCTGGAAATAACTCAACCACAAGTAATCTGAAAACATTTACCTGCCTAAACCAATCTTTCTTTCAACATGCCAGCTCAGGTGTTGCCAAGCTTGGAGACATCTCAAACAATGTGCTTTGTTTCTGAAAAACATAATTAATCTACAATGATTGAAGTCTGACAAGATATCCTCAAGCTATCCTTTATTTTGTTTTCTTAAGAGCCACTTTACATAAGCAATTTGATATTATAAAGTCTGAAAAAGACTTAAGTGAATTTAAGGGAACTGGTTGACTCAATTTTATTTGATTTTGACCAGATACTTCCAACTAATTACTAGTTCTTACCAATACTGTCATGTTAAAATATAAATAATGTGGATTTATAAGAGCAGAGGCTATTTGATTTTATTTTTCTACTCAAGCAAAAATATGCCTGGGCTTGCTGAGCACTTAGAAAAACTTGCTGTTTAGCTATCTTTGTCCTGAAACATGAAAATAATACATATCCCTGAATGGATTTTTTTTTTTTTACTTTTCTGTGATCCATTTCTGGGTCCTTAGTAAAAGAATGCCACCTTACTAAAATCAAGTTCTCCTTAGTTCTCCTTGATGAGCTTTATGCCATTGACAAAAGCATTCCTCTATGTTTGCCTCCTCCTCCATGATTTCAGTCAGACTAAAGACGGTCCTTCCAGATTTCCTGCACCTCTTGGGGTCCTGAGGTCTCTGGCCAGTAATCAGGCTGCGGTAGCTGTGAATGTTTGATACTGATTATTTTCCTCTCATTTCCAAGAAGGAAAAAAAAAACTATTAACAATAAACCTTTTCATTCAAACTGTGTTTTATGGCTTACACTTATCTTAAAGTTGTGAGTCTTTGTCTTTTTGACCTAAACAATAAAATTCTGTTGGAACTTCCATAGAGGTGCCCACTTTTAAATGTGCCAGGTTAAGGACATTAAGCATATCACCTCTCTAGTATTACTTTCATTTCATTAAAAATAGATATTTTAGTGCCAAAAAAAGATAATGACATCAATTAAGAATAAAGAACAGTTGTTTTAGTAAGTTTATGAAAAGTTTATTATCTATCCTTTTTTGGTTTGTTTTGGTTTTGTTTGTTTTTTAGTTTCACCACTGTCTAGTCCAGATTTCAGGAATTATTGCTTTGGAGTATAATTTGGGTAAGATAAAATATCAGGAAATAGTGTGGGAGCCTATGACAGTCATAAAAACATGCCCCTTCACATCTGTTACTTCAGGAGTATGACAGGAAAGATCAAGCTGTGGCCCTCGGGACCCACACGCAGGTCCACTTCCCACTGGCCACTCCCTGGCCACGACTCATGTTAGTAGGCATGATATGGCAGGCCCATCTGTCAAGATGCAGGACCCCTCTGATGAGTGACTGGCTGATGGACTCCCCATAGGCTGGCAGAAATTTTCCTAGAACTGCGCTGTACTTTGAGATACTTCCCACACATCCCTCCTTCCTTCCTCTCTCCTTCACAGGGAGGAACCATACCTACATCGCAGTCTTCTTCCCTTGTAGATATTAACACATCTCTTACAGGTTGAATCTTATCTAGAGGACTGTTTCCTAGACTATCCAAACAAACACAAAACCCTTTCCCATCCCCTACTTCATTCACCTGTGCCTCACACCACCACTGGGAGAATTGAAGGATGGCTATAATAAACAAGAGACAAGCATAAGTCAACATCCATGTGAAAGCTAGAACTGGACGCTAGTCATTTTGATTCTCCAAGATTGGCTTTCTCTAAGTTTCCATTATTTTTTTTTCTCTTAAGAGAAGAAAGGAGAGGAGAGCAGAGGGGAGAGAGAGAGAAAGAGGAAGAGAGAGAAAGGGAAGAAGGGAGGGAGGAAAGGAGGAAGAAAGAAAAAAAGGTCTCTTGATAAGCAGAGGTCCTGTCTTATGTGTCTTTGTCCAGAACCCATATTCAATAAGTGTTTGTTGAGCTCAAGATGTCTCCCCTGTTAGAGGTAAAGCCATTCAGAAGGCATTTGCACTTGCAGATTAGGCAGCCCAGTGCAATCTTGCACTTGCAGATTATGACTTTTAAACCCTTCTTTGACTTTGGTAATGGGAGCAGGTTTCATTCTGTCTTAGATTTTCAGGGACAATAAAGTAGTAATGTTCAATTAACAATCAGGAAGGAAGATAATGAATAATCATATTATAGCTCGTTCCCTCACCCATCTTCTGTTTACTCTCTGCCTTTCTCTCCATATTTCATACATTTCATTTATCATAAGCCAAAGTCCCAGTGCTAGGATTTCATTACCCAAGAGTCTAAGATCCTTCTTCTGTATTTTGGTGGAACTCATCCAAGTGTCTCTTTTCAGTGGAGAATTAGATGTAGAGTTGATCCCTTCAATATCTAAGGGAATCCAGTAAAATCAAACCCCACATTCTTTGGATAGTTTCATAGGAATCCCCAAATGCACTCCTTCCTCCTTGTATTTTTTAAAATTAACTTATCTAACTATTTATACTGTTGCTAAGATACCCATTTCTAATCTTTCCCACCTGGGTTCTGAAGCAAGCAGAGTGATTCAGGTATAATTTCACTTTCTTTTCATTTGGTTTTTTGGTTACTATGATGAACCATTTTCATCACATTTTTTGAAAAATTAAGTTTCTTTTTGATTCAGAAAGCTTCTGGATTCCATTAAAATCACTCAGTCTGTGAATCACAGAGTCAGAATTTTAGAGCTAAAGTGGCTAAAGAATTATCCAGTCCAACTCTTTTGTGTTACATATTAATTCATTTAGGCTCTTGAGAAATAGTATTCAACATCTTGTACATGGCAGGCACTGGGCTGGTTACTGAGGTTACATTCTTTTGGGAAAATGAAATACATAAACAAGTACTAAACAGTGTAATTCAAGTGCAAAAGAAACCCAGAAGAAGGGAGGTTGTTGGGAGAGCCAACATAGAAAAGAACACCTAGAAAGACTCAAGTATTTGCTGCTGTGTGTCTGTTCTTCCTATTTCATGTCAGGCTATGCTGCAAATGTTTTATTTCTAAGAACTCCTTCATGCTTCACACAACCCTATGAGATAGAAACTATTGTGATCTCCATTTTAGAGATGAAAAAAAACAAGTCCTGGAAAGGTTCAGTCACATGCCTGAGTAACACATCAGTAAATGGCAGAACAAGGAGGGCGTCATCCAGTTCCCATCCTCTTAACCACTGTGCATCCTGCCACTCTGACTTCACCAGATTTCCCAGGTTAAACACTAAGGAGCTAGGGGTGAATCGAGTTGTTCTTATTACCAGACTAGCATTAAATTCTAGCTCCTAAGACCCCAGAGTGTCTATTTTTCTTAGTGGTCTGTCAGAGACTGATGACTCTCAAGTAACTTCTTAAAAAAAGGTAAGACGTTCCCTAGAATAGCAACTCTGGGGTCCTTGTTTAGAAGTGCCCAAGCTTTGGATAGGGGAATATGACAAATATAAGACTGAACTTCCATTAAACAAAAAAGCACTGTGAGCAAAAGCGTGGTGTGTTTGGGTGAATAGTGAGCTTCTACCACATGCAAGGTATAATAATAATCAGGTTTTCAAAATACTCAGCCAGACTTCACTAGCCTTTCTAAGATAGAAATGCACAGACAGATAAAAGACTGTGTTCATGTTTTATTTTAATCTTTGCCTCCCCGTTTGTGGTCTTAGAGGCCTTAGTATTGAAAGCAAATGATATTTCTACCTCCTCCTTCCCAAGACAGGAATTTACATTTTAATTTTGGAACACTTAGGGAAAAATCAAATGAAGTGCTTTATTTACTTTTTTGAGACCTTTTTTTTTCTTCTTTCCAGGAAAAAAACCTATTGCTTTACTGAGTTGTAGACCAAATACCATAAGTCCCAAGGCAGAACTGGTTATGGGAATTATAGAAAATGTGTGTGTGCTTCACCCAGGAGGAAGGAGCCCAGTTTCAAGGGGTTCCAGCACGGAATAGATTTGTATCAGAGCATAGGAGTTAGTTTACCTTGAACTGAACTTCAAATCAGAGAGTTTATACATAAACAGGAAATACACTTTAGTAAATATGTGCTGAGAGTTCTACTCTATTAAGGAAAGTTATTTATGTGCATTTTTGTCATGTTATTAGAAGTTTTGAAGCCCTCTAAACTATGAAAATGACAACATAGCTACCAGTGTATAATTCTTTGAGTTTGTTTACCCAGCCTAACCTCTGCTCACCTAAGTAGTGTGGCCATAAAACTTATCATCCATCGTAGACACTTAGAAAGCAGAAGTATTAATTACATTGGGACACTGTATAGACCAAGACTGAACCAGCTGACTAGCACGAATGATCAGCCTAATCATGAACAAAATTCCCTTTTCAAGCAAAGAAACTGTAACAGCATGTTGTCTTATAGGCAGAACATGATGGTAAGTATGAAGCCATATTAATGGTCAGTAAGAGAGTTTCCCACTTGGGACTACATTGAACACAGAAATTTAGAGCTGGAGAGGCCAGTGTAATCAACTAGTTCAGCTAAATGAAGAAGAAAAAGGAATTGGAAAGACACATAGGTTTAGTTTACAAAGTAGGAAAGGAATCTAGGCCTCCTGACTCAGCTATATCAATCTGTCTCTTGGATAGTTTCTGAGGCTCAGCTGTCAACTGAGTGACTAAGGTCCAAATGGAACGACCCAAAAGGGTCAGTCACTTCCCCTCCTAGCAACAGTGTCCTCCCCACCCTCCCATGAAACACCCTCTATGTTTTCTACCAGCTCCAACAATCACATGTTTAGCTCTTCTTGCTGTAGAACTAGTAGACAATAACACTAGTGGATAATAGCACCAATCATTTGAGCAGCACCCTTGGAAGTGAACAGGCTTGTTCTCATTAATTAGCACATTAATTAATCATTTATGTGGAAAAGCATTCACCACTCATTATCACCTAGCAATAAACTGAGGTCTAAGAATAATGACATTTAGGAAGAAAGGTCAGTTCTGATGGGAGAGGAAAGGTCTTTAGGGAATCTGATACTGTAAATAAGAGCAGGTGATAGAAGACATTCAACACTGTGCCTGGGATAGTGGTGATGGGCCATGTGAAGGTTCTGCATATTGAAGAAGAGATAGCTGAAGTGACTAAGAATGACATGAGAAGAGAAGAAGTTTCAGAAGACAAGTTTTGCATGGTGTATACCCTGGCAAAGGGATATGTTAGGGCTTCTTCAAAGTTAATTAAAAGCATGAGCTCATACATTGAGCAGGTGTGGGATGCCCAGAGCATCCAAGAGTGTTTTCTCTGCCTTTGATTATGGGCAGAAACTTAGAAATCAAAGACCAGGAATTAATTATCCTCTTGAAGGTAGGTGCCACTGAATGTCTCTCTCTAACTCTGTAGTATTTCCCTGCAAGTCAAGGTGAGTTGGCAGGAAGAGAGAGATGAATTAATCCAAATACAGAATTATTTTTTTTCTTATCACTCATGAGTAGCACATTCTGTTTTATACAATGAGGCCAGGAGAGTTGGAATGGATGCCTCTTGCAAATCTAAGAGAAAAAAATAATGAAATTCTGGCATTGTTTGGAATGAAGAAACAATTCTTTCTGGGGGATCAGTTCCTCTGTGGCAATATCCTTGCTGCATGAAACCAATGTTTAGATGAAGATGGAAAAATTGAATCAGTCATTCAGAACTTAATCACAGTATAGTCTTATTACCTATTGTATATTTGGGATTTTATAAATGACGAATATTTCAGTTTTCACCAAGATGTTGAATGCCATGGAAGATTGATGGCTCTGCAGTGAGATCAAAAAATATTTCTCAAGTTTTTTACTTTAGATCTTCCAGAGAACCACTTAAGAAGTTCCCTTTTAGGGGCGCCTGGGTGGCTCAGTCGGTTATGCGTCCGACTTCGGCTCAGGTCATGATCTCACTGTTTGTAGGTTCAAGCCCCACATCAGGCTCTGTGCTGACAGCTCGGAGCCTGGAGCCTGCTTTTGATTCTGTGTCTCCCTCTCTCTCTGCCCCTCTCCCACTCACATTCTGTCTCTCTCTCTCAAAAATAAATAAAACATTTAAAAACATTTTTAAAAAGAAGTTCTCTTTTATTAGATGGTACTCAGGAAGTATGCATTAAGTATTAATCTGTTGCACCTGGTCTAAACTAAGACATACATTTTGGGTACATACATTTGGGAACAAGAAGCATTAGTACAGTGCTTTTCACACTCTGATATTTTCTATTTATTAATGCTGTTCTTGTCTATAAAACTGATCTCTTAACCTGGTGTGTAATGACCCACTGTTTGAAACATGGTATTCTAGGAGGCTATGAATCAGATTCCTGAGATAGGGTTTGTGTTTTGATGCTGATTTTCCATGGACATTCTGCATATACTTCCTTGCACATGTTATCTCTGCTGCAAAGTAGGAAAACTAGAGTAGTATATAAACAATGCCAAAACTAAGGCCTAGTAAACTCAGTAAAAGAAGCCAAATCAATTAATTTAAAAATAGAGAATTAGCTTCTGCCTGACTGGACTTTTCAAATCTGTCAAAATGGCCAATGCTATAAAATTTCTCTCCTACATATCTCTCTGGAGTTAATAAAATGACTGAGAAGCACTCCAAATCATTTTTTTAAAGATCAAGAAATAAAGTTGAATTAATTTTAAATTTGTGATTATTATTGATACTGTTTTTAAAGTATAAGTTTCAATCACTGGAAAAAGTCACCATTTCTTTGACTTTTCAACAGTAATTTACATTCAATCCATTTGATGACCCTGTTTCATGCTTGAGTTTAGGTTGTCTGTATTAAGGTCATTAGTAAAGAACAAGGAGTCTGGTTATACACATGTCACTTTTAGTATCTTTCTAAGGAATTGGATTAAATTATAATATCCATTATTTGAGTTTTCAGTATAAGATACATCACACATTCAGGAATGGCTCACCCAATGAAATATATCTGTTAGCCACTGTTTATGAGCTAAGCATAAACACTCACATTTTTACTTAGCACTTACTAATTGACAGACACTAGAATAGGCACTCAGAGCTGAATGTAGGCCATTCTAGGCCTTCATCCAGCTGCACAGAAAGCCTAACTAATGTCCCTTTCTGTGATAGGTCTGTCTTAAATGACTACCTGTTCTGAACTCTAATTTTGACAGCAATATTTAGCCAGTATACACCTGGTCTAAGCATCTATAGCAGTACCTAGGTTTGTTGAGGTTTATTCAACTTGGAGCTCTGGTAAGTCACTAATTGGAAATTAAAATGTATAGTTTCTGTAATTTATTGTATTTAATTATACACTTAGCCATAATGAACAAGGTGGTTAAAATTTACAACTGATTTACATTACTTAACTATATAATTTTTTGTAAGGAATTGGCTTCTTACCTTTCTCTTTGAGATACCAAAATGTTGTTGAGGGCAAGAGTTATGCCTTACACTTGTTTGTAAGCTCAGAACCTTGGGATGTTTAGCACAAAGCAAGTGGGCATACTTACTGATGGCAGCTAAGGAGATTTATTTCTTGGAATATACTTTGAAAATATCTGCTGACAGGCTTCTTCCTATTAAGGGTGACCTTGCAGCCCTTTCCCCTCACTGGGCTCTTCTACCTCTTGTAGTTTTGTTCTAGATGCTACCCCTTAACTATCATATTTTGCTGATGTAATGATGTCCCAACTGTACAAACTGAAAGTGGATCCCCATTTAGAAAACATGGGTGTCAAAACATGTCCTGTGTTAGTTATTCATTTCACACCTACCATTGTACATGGTATCCATTCTAAGATGGAAGGTTGTCCCTTCTCCCAGAAGTATAGAGGCTCAGGACTCTGTCTCTACCCTGGGGAGCGCTATACTAGGAAGCAATGTGGGATGATGGTTCTGAGCACCACATGCCATAGGGTAGAGCTGAGGGAGAGTGGAGTGGGGAGTGATAGCAATCAAGGAGGCAACCTCTTGTCAATAAGTCTCAAGTCAGGAATACTTCACAGTGTGAACTTACTAAAAGCTTTCTAGAGGGAATAGAAGAGTGAGGTGGGGCTTAAAAGTGCACAAAGATTGAAGACCTGGAAAGCAGGTAGGACATTATTTCCACTATATAATAGCAAAGTAGGAAAGGCCAAAACTGTGTAATTTAACAGAGAGAACACAGAAATACTCCCCTGAATTTTTTTCATAGCTTCATTGAGATAAAATTGACATATAAACTTCCCATATTGAAAGTGTACAATTGGAGGGGCACCACCTGGGTGACTCAGTCAATTAAACATCTGACTTCTGCACAGGTCATAATCTCATTATTCATGAGTTTGAGCTGTATCGGGCTCTGTGCTGACAACTCAGAACCTGGAGCCTGCTCCAGATTCTGTGTCTCCCTCTCTCTCTGCCTCTCTCTCTCTCAAATAAATAAACATTAAAATTTTTTTGAAAGAAAGAAAGTGTACAGTGTGATGTTTTTACCTATATATACTTGAGACCATTGTCATCATGAAGATAATGAACCTATCCATCACGCCCAAAAGTTTCCTTGTTCCTTTTGGAATCATTCCTTTCCACTTCTCCCCACAACCCCAGGGAAATACTGATATACATTCTGTCATGACGGTCCACTTTAAATTAATTTTTCTATATGGTATGAGGTAAGGATGGAGGTTAGTACGTTGTTTGGTTGGTTTTTGCACATGTTTATCTAACACCATTTATTGAAAAGATTAGTCTTTTCCTATGAATTGCCTCAACAATTTTGCTCAATATTAATTGATCATGCATGTGTGGGTTTATTTCTGAATTCTCTATTCTGTTCCACTGATCTGTCTTTAGGCCAGTAACATTGTCTGGAGTAACTAGCATTGTCATAAAATCGGGTAATAGAAAGCCCTCCAACTGTATTCTTTTCAAAGTTGTATGGTTATACTAAGTACTTTGTATATAAATTTTGAGATCAGATTCTCAATTTCTACAAATAAGACTACTGGGGATATAACTGAGATTGTTTTTAATGCATATGTCAGTTGGGGATAAATAAACATTATAATAGTATCAAGTTTCTCAATCCATGAGCACAATATATTTCTTCCCCACTCAGAAATGTGTTTTAGTTTTCAGTGTGCCGCTCTTGCACATTTTTTGCCAAATTTATCCCTTAATATTTTTGTATGTTATGACATTAGAAATGGCATTTTTATTACAATATCTGATTGCATGTGGCTAGTATATGGGAATATAATTGATTTTTGGATATTGACCTTGTATCAAGCAATCATGCTAAACATACTTAATAGTTTAAAATCAATTTATATAGATTCCATAGGATTTTCTACATAGATAATCATGTCATTTGCAAATTAAGTATTTCTTCCTCTCCAATTTGAATGACTTTTATTTATTTTTCTTGCTTTATTGAATGGCTAGAAACTCCAACTCAGTGTTGAATAGAAGTGGTGAGGTGGACTTTGTCTTTCACCATTAGGTGAATTAGCTGTAAATTGTTCATAGATGATCTTCATCAGATCAAGGAAGTTTCCTTTTATTGCAGTAGGAATGCTGAGAATTTTTATCAGGAATAGATATGGGATGTTATCTAATGCTTTTTCTGCAACTATTGAGATCATATGGTCTTTTAATGTGGTGAATTATAGAGATTGATTTTCAAATATTAAATAAACTTTGCATTACAAGGATAAGCTCCACTTGGTTGTGAGATATTATCTTTTTACTATATTGTTGGATTTTACTTGCTAATTTCATTAAAGAATTTTTTTTTTGTTAAAGAATTTCCGTATCTATGGTCTGTAGTTTTCTTTTCTTATAATGTCTTTCATCTTGCCATACAGGTAATGATAGCTTCACAGAATGAGCTGAGAAGTGTCCCTCCTTCTTTAATTTCCTGGAAGAGAATTGCTATCATATATTTATTAGATGTTTGGTAGAATTTTCCAGTAAATCCATCTGGGCTTGGAGTTTCCTTGTGGGAAAGTTTTTAATTATAAATTAAATTTATTTAATAGACAGGGCTATTGAAGTTATGTATTTCTTCCTGATTGAATCTTAGTAGTTCGTGTCTTTAAAAGAACGTTTCTCAGGGCACCTGAGTGGCTTGATGGGTTGAGTGTTGGACTCTTGATTTCAGGTCAGGTCATGATCTCACAGTTGGTGAATTCGAGCCCCACATCTGTCAATGTGGAGCCTGCTTGGGATTCTCCCTCTCTTTGCCCCTCCCCTGCATTCTCTCTCTCTCTCTCTCTCTCAAAATAAATAAACTTTATTTAAAAAAGAGAACATTTTTCATTTCAGCTAAATTGTCATATCATTGGCATAGAGTTATCCATGCTAATCCCTGATTATCAGGTCCTTTGTAGGACTTAATATTGGTAATTTGTGTGTTTTCTTTTTTTTTCCCCTCTGATCAATCTAGTAAGAGGTTTATCATTTTTATTAATCTTCACAAAAAAAACAAGCTGTGCATTTCATTTATTTTTTAATTTCATTTATCTCTGCGCTTATCTGTATTTATTCCTTTCTTCATTTACTTTGAATTTAACTTGCTCTTTTTCTAGTCTCTAAAGGTGGAAATAGAGGTCATTGTTTTGAGACATTTCTTCTTTTCTACTGCAGGTATTTTATTCCTATAAACTTTACTCTAAATACTCATTTACCTCCATAAAGTTTGATATTATGTTTTCATTTTGATTCAGTTCAAAAGAACTTTCTAATTTCATTTTTGATTTATTAGTTGACCCATGGGTTATTTAGAAGGATGTTTGTTTTTAATTAGTAGGGAATTTTCATATCTCTTTCTGTTATTCATATCTAATTCCATTTTGTTCAAAGAACATACCTTCTATGTTGGATTGAATCTTTTTAAATTTTTTGAGGCTTATTTTATGTCCCAGAATGTGGTTATCTTGGTAATGTTCCAGATATACTTGATACCTGAAAAGAATGTTTATTTTTTTTTATTTTTGGGTGGAATGTTCTACAAATGCCAATTAGGGCAAGTGGCCTGACATTAAATCTTCTATATCCTAACTAGTGCCTGTCTACTTGAGAGGGAGTGCTGAAATCTTTACTATAATTATTGGTATATCTATTTCTCTTTGAGTTCTATCAGTTTTTGCTTCATATATTTTAAAGCTCT
Source organism: Prionailurus viverrinus (assembly GCF_022837055.1). Lineage (NCBI taxonomy): Eukaryota > Metazoa > Chordata > Mammalia > Carnivora > Felidae > Prionailurus > Prionailurus viverrinus. The sequence continues at coordinate 214,273,446 of NC_062561.1, forward strand.
GTTAGTAACTGTAAAAATGTTTAAAACTGTGTCCTCTTGAATTGATCACTTTTAACAGCTTTATTGGGATATAATTAATATACCACAAAATTCACACTATTGTATTGCACAATTCAATGATTTTTAGTAGGTTTTAGATGGTTTTGCAACTATCCCTACTATCTACCTTCAGAGTATTTTCATCACCATATACCCATTAGCAATAACTCCCTACTTTCTGTCTCTATTGATTGACCTATTTTAAATATTTCCTACAAATGGATCATATAGAATGTGGTCTTTTGTTACTGTTTTTTTTTTCACTTGGCATAATGCTTTCATATTCATCCATGTTGTAGACAGTATCCAAACTTAATTTTTTTATATTGACAAATAACAGTCTATGGATATACTACATTTTGTTTATCCATCCATCACCTGATGAATATTTAAATTGTTTTCACTTTTACCTATTGTTAATCTGCTATAAATATTCATGTCTAAGTTCTTGTGTGAATATATGTTTTTATTTCTCTTGAGTATATATATAGAAGTAAAATTGACAATTAACATTTTGAGGAACTTCCAGATGTTTTCCAAAGTGGCTGCACCATTGGACAACCACCAGCATCATATGAGATTCCACTTTCTATACATTCTCATGAACACTTATTACTGTCTTTCTTAAGAATGTTAGCAATCCTAGAGAAAGTGAAAAGGTATCTCATTGTACTTTTGATTTGCATTTCCCTGATTATTAATGTTGAGCATCTTTTCATGTGCATATTGGCTATTCTTATATCTTTTCAGGAAATATGTCTATTCAAATCCTTTTTAATTTGATTATTAGTCTTATTACTGAGATGTAAGAGTTCTTTATTATGGATACAAGTTCCTGAACAGAGATATGATTTCATAATATTTCTTCTCATCCTGTGGGTTGTCTTTTCCCTTTCTCAGTAGTCTTTTGAAGCACAAAGGCTTACCATTCTGATGAAGTCCAATTTAAATAGTTTTTGTTGCTTGTGCTTTTGGTGTCATATTTAAAAGCCATTACCTAATCTGAGGTCACAAATATTTACTTTAATGATTTATTCTAAGAGTTTTATAATTTTTAGCTTTTCCACTTAGGTCTGTTGTCCATTTTGAGTTAATTTTTGTGTATAGTATGGGAAAGGGTTCCAATTTATTGTTGTGCATGTGGATATCCAGTTTTCCCAGCCCTATTTCTCAAAAGACTATTGACTAGTCTTGGCAATATGTCTGTCTTTATGCCATGACCACACTGTCTTGATTACTGCAGCTTTGTATTAAGTTTAAAAATTGGGAACTATGAGTCCTCCAACATTCTTTTTCTTCTGTGAAATTATTTGGTGATTCTAGGACCTTTGAATTTCCATATGAATTTTAGGATCATCTTACCAATTTCTGAAAAAAAAACTGGGATTTTGATAGACAATGCATTCAATATGTGAACATGTAGACCATTGGGGGAATATTGCCATCTTAACAAAATTAGGCCCTCCAGTGCATGAACATGGGATTTCTTTCCATTTAGATTTTCTTTAGTTTCAACAATGTTTTGTGTTTTCAGTGATCAACTCTTGCATTTCTTTTGTTTTATTTATTTCCTAAATATTTTTTTATACCATGATAAATGAAATGGTTTCATAACTTCATTTTCAAGTTGTTCATTGCTAGTGTATAGAGATACAATAGAGTTTTATTGATTTTGTATCCTGTAAATTTGCTAAACTCATTTGTTATATTTAGTCTTTCTTTTTATTTAGGGTTTTCTACATACAAGATTATGTCACCTACATATAGAGATAGTTTTACTTCTTTTCATTGTGGGTGACTTTTATCTCCTTTTCTGCACTGGTTTCCATGGCTAGAACTTCCAATGCATTATTGAATAGAAGTGTCAACAACAAAACTCCTTATTTTTTTTTTCTGACTGAAGAGGAAAACATTCAGGATTTCAGCACTAAGTATGTTTTTTCTAGATGCCCTTTATCAGATTGAGGAAATTCTCTTCTACTCCTAGTTTGATAAATGTTTTGTAGTGAAAGGAAGTTGGATTTGTTTCTGTATCTTTTGGGATATTCATGTGGTTTTTATACTTTATTAAACATATTGTATTACATTGATTGATTTTCAGATGTTAAATCAATCTTGTATTCTTGGGCTCAATCCCACTTGGTCACGGTGGATAATTCTTTTTATATGCTGTTGGATCTGGCCTGCTATTGTTTTGTTTAGGACTGTGGCCATAAGGTATATTGATACATAGTTTTATTTACTCTTGATGTCTTTGTCTAGTTTTGCTATCAGGGAATACTGGCCTCTTATATTGGGGGTCGAGTTTAAGAAAGATTCATAGTAAATGAATCTTTTTTAAAGGTTTGGCAGCATTCACCAGTGAAATAATCTGGGCCTGGATTCTCTTTGTGGAAAGTTTTAAAGAACTCATTCAGTCTTCATTGTTGTAGGTCTACCCAGACTTTCTGTTTTTTCATAAGTCAGTTTCTGTAGTTGTGTATTTTTTTGTAATTTGTTTTTTCATCTTGGTTATCTAATTTGTTGGCAAACAGTTATTCATAGCATTTTCTTATATTTGTTTTTATTTCTCTGAGGTTAGTAGTGATGGCCCTTCTTTTATTCTTGATGTTACTAATTTGAGTCTTCTCTTTATTTGTGGCAAGTCTAGTTGAAGCTTTGTCCATTTTGTTGATCTTCTCAAAGAATCAACTTTTAGTTTTATTAATTTTGTTGTTGTTGCCCTTCTATGCTGTACCTTATTTTTATTCTAATTTTTTTTTCCTGCCTTTCATTTGCTTTGGAAACTTTTTCAAGTTTCTTAGGGCAAAAGGATAAGTTATTTATTTGGGATCATTTGTTTTTTTTTTGTTTGTTTGTTTGTTTTAATTTTTTTTAACGTTTATTTATTTTTGAGAGAGAGAGAGACAGAGCATGAACAGGGGAGGGTCAGAGAGAGAGGGAGACACAGAATCCGAAACAGGCTCCAGGCTCCGAGCTGTCAGCACAGAGCCTGACGCGGGGCTCGAACTCACGGACCGCGAGATCATGACCCGAGCCGAAGTCGGACGCTTAACCGACTGAGCCACCCAGGCGCCCCTATTTGTTTTTTTTTTAATGCATTTACAGCTATAAATTTCCTTCTGAGCACTGCTTTTGCCTCATATCATATGTTTTGTTATGTTTTTATTTTCATTTATCTCAAAGTATTTTATAATTTTCTATTTGATTTTTTTCTTTAACCCATTTGTTATCTAGTAGTGTGTTGATTTCTACATATTTGTGAGTTTCCCAAGATTCTTTGTTATTGATTTCTGATTTAATTCCATATGTCCAAAGAACATATTTTGTATGATTTCAGTCCTTTTAAATGTATTGAGGCATGTTTTATGCCTTGTTTATGTGTAGTGTTCTTTCATTCAAGACTGAAAGACTAGTTCTCCTAATAGGGCAGGTCTTCTGGTGATTAATTCTATCAGTTTTTGATTATCTACAAGTGTCTTAATTTCCCCTTCATTTTTGAAGGACAATTTTGCTGGATATAGAATTCTTTGTTGACTTTGTTGGCCATCTTTTTCTTTTATCACTTTCAATATGTTATCCCACTGCCTTCCGGACTCCATGGTTTCTGGTTAGAAATCAGCTATTAATCTTATTGATGACTCTGAACATAATACGTTGTTTTGCTCTTGCTGCTTTCAAGATACTTCACTGTCTTTATCTTTTGATAGTTTTATTCTAAGGTATCTAGGTGTGGATCTCATTGAGTTTACCCTACTTAAAGTTCATTGAGTTTCTTGCATGTATAAATTAATGGGGTTTTAAAAATCATCCTGATCTTGGACTTCCAGCCTCCAGAATTATGAGAAATAAAGTCCCATTGTCTAAGCCACCCAGTCTATGGCATCTTGTTATAACAACCTGAAATAAATAAGACAGTCTCCTTCTACACTCGTGGAAGAGAGAGTTAGTATGTGCAGTCAGTAATTACACCCCTACAATTAGTCAGCCATGTGCTGATGTGGAGCCCATAAAGACCTTTGCTTAAGAATTCCAACCCATTTTGATGTCCACAGAAAAGTGGGGATTTTAGTGTCTTCCCTTTCATGTTCAATTTGAAACTTCACCATGCCCTCTACCAAGAACTACTCAATGCTCTTCATCTTTTAGTCTCTATTTTCAAAGCTTACCCTTTTCCATGTTTTTTCTCCTTTCCTAATCGTTAGAAGATTTTTAAGAAAAATCCTTCTTTAGGCCCTCTTTTCCATCTAATACCTTTGCTACTCTCCCAGCCTCTGCTGTGTATTATATGTTATTCACTAGTAAGCAAGTATGATATTGCCTTGTACCCCTTAGGAAAGTGGGCATATACCACTCCCCAGAAAAGGGGTGGAAAATAGTGGGATATGTGTGGTAGAAGGAGTGGGGGAAACCAATCCTGCTACACCCCTTTTACAGAGTGCCTTGAAGAAACAAGTTCCATAGAAAGGGGGACTCTGAATATCTGCAGAAAGTCCCACTCAAGTCTTCAGCATAATACCAATGAGCATGTGTGTGAGAGAAAGTTGCACAAAGTCAAGGAAAGAACTACCTGAAATGAGCAGTGGAAAAAGACCCCTAAAAGCTCTCAGAAACTAAGTCAAGGAAAATAAAGTTTGAAGTATAATATTTGATACAGTAGGGATTAAATGTAGTTCTCTTGGCCCTCACATTCACTTATCATTCCATTACAGTATAGCTTGGGAAATTTTTCTCCTAAAGAATGTAGATTATTTTTACACATGCCCCCACTCCCAATCTGTACCCTGTACACCTCTAGTCCTTGTTAAGAAGAAAATATTCAAATGCCCAGCTTTTTAAAATTAATCTTTAGGTCTCTATATTTAAAAATAAACCTTTCAGTTCTGCCATTAGTATCTGTTTCTTTTTTTTGTTTTCTCCTTTTGCACAGCTATCTGTTTCTTTTATGCCCTGGTCGGCCATTGCCCACTGGGGTTGCTTTTGAGATGGTAAGACATACTTTGAATTTTCCAAGAACTGACATGTTAACATATGGAATTTTTTTGGAGAACATCTTTACCACCCCCCTCTTTTCTTAGAACAAGCAGTTCTAAATTATCTGTTACTCTGCAAAATCTCATGAACTTCAACAAATGCAAACATTCAATTTGTGGAAAGATTCCATTCCAATATTTTCTTTTTGCATTTTTTCCTCACAGGGAACTTTTCCCCCTTGACAGTTTCTAAGATGTGAGGGACACTTAGTTCCTTGCTCAAAAAATAAATAAGGCAAAATCATGTTTTACGAGTAGTAATCTTTCATTCAGCAGCTGACCTCTAGGACTCTGGTTAATTTATTTTTAAAAGGTCTCAGAGATCAAATGACTACAATCATGTGAAAGCTTCCTAAGACTGAATGGAGCTAATTTTTTTCAATTCCAGAAATTGGGATATTTTTGATTATTCTCCAGGTTAGTCTCCAGAATGCCATTCTCTCCTGTTTCATGAATGTGGCTGTCTTTTAACACTCTGGTAGCAACACTTCATTCAATAACAAGCCTCACAGCAGGAATCTTCTTGTCTTTCCTTAAAACCTAGAGACTGGATTCAAGGCAATCTGTTTAGCAAACTTTTGCAGCAGTCCAAATCTGATGGAAATAAAAATATCAATCACCAATAGATTGCTCTAAGAAGTAACAAGAAGAAAGTTTTAAAAAGCACTTGTTGGATACCTGAAACTAATACTACACTATATGTTAACTAACTGGACTTTAAATAAAAACTTTAAGGCATGCCTGGATGGCTCAGTCAGTTAAGCATACAACTTTGGCTCAGGTCATGATCTCACCGCTCGGCTCATGAGTTCAAGCCCCATGTCAGGCTCTGTGCTGACAGCTCAGAGCCTGAAGCCTGTTTCAGATTCTGTCTCCCTTTTTCTTCGCCCCTCCCCCACTCATGCTCGCTCACGCGCGCACACACGCGCTCTCTCTCTTTCAAAAACAAACATTAAAAAAAATTTTTTAAATACAAACTTTAAAAAAATAAAAAAACACTTTGTAAGTACTATTCTAAAGCCTAAAATACTTTTCTTTACACTTTAGATAAATTTAGGCATGTCTTATTCCTAGTCAACAAGCTCTGTCTTACCCCAAAATGCCCCCATTCTACTGTAACGTCTTTGAGTACTGGGATTTTTTTTTTCTGCTTATCTTTGTATTTCTGCAGCAAAAAAAGGTGTTAGTAAAGACTCAGTAGACACTTTTGAGTTGAATTAATGAAACAGAACTCATTGTATGGACTAGTGGATCTGCCTTTGCTAAAAAGAGAAACTTTGAGGAGGATTAGAAGATTTGTTTATGTTTATCTGGGAGAAAAGAGATGTTTCTTTTACTGTACCTGACCATTCTCATATATAACAGAAGTCCTGTGAAGTATGATTTGAGAGTAATCCCTAACCCATAAAACATCCTTCATTGACACTTGAAAACCTGCTATTTAAAATTAATTTTTCCTTCAACTTGAAAAAGAACATCTGAAAAAAAAAAACCTATGCTTATCATTTTTATGGTAAGAAACTAGATGCTTTCCCACTAAGATCAGGCACAAGGCAAGGATGTCCACTCTCACTATTTGTATTTAACATCATACTGAAAGCCCTGCCTGACATACTAAGTCAAGAAAGAAAGAAAAGATATGCATATTGAGAAGAAAGAACTAAAACTGTGTTTGTTCACAGATGGCACAGTTATCTATGTAGAAAATCCCAAAGAATAAACAAAAAATTCCAGAAACTAACAATTATATCCAAATCCTGGTATTGCAAGATACCAGGTTAATATACAAAAGCCAGTTGCTTTCCTATACACTAGCAATGAACAATTTGGAATTTGAAATGTAAAACAATACTATTTACAATCAGCACCTCCCAAAATGAAATGCTTAGGTATAGATCTAACAAAATATGTTCAAGATCTATATGATGAAAAGTATAAAAACAAAAGAAATCAAAGATCTATATAAATGTTAATCCATATTCATAGATACAAAGACTCAGTATTATTAAGATATCAGGTCTTACTCACTTTATATGTAGATTAAATGCAATCCCATTCAAAATTCCAGCAGGTTATTTTGTGGATATGGACTGATTCTAAAGTTTATATAGAAAGGCTGGAACACCCAGGTGGCTCAGTTGGTTAAGCATCCAACTTCAGGTCATGATCTCAAGGTTCATGAGATCAAGCCCTACGTCCCAGCTCTGCGCTGATAGTGGGGAGCCTGCATGGGATTCTCTCTCTCCCTCTGTCTCGGCTCCTCCCCAGTTCACTCGCATGCATGCGTTCTGTCTCTTCCTCCCTCTCTCTCTTAAAATAAATAAATAAACATTTAAAAAGAAAAGAAAGGCAAAAGATCCAGAATAGTCAACACAGTTGACTGTGTTCAGTCAGAGGACTAATGCTACCCAACTTCAAGAATTATTGTAAAGCTACAATAATTGAGATATTGTGGTATTGTCAAAATAATAGATAAATGGATTAATGGAACAGAACAAAGAGCCCAGAAATAGACCCACACAGATACGATCAGTTGATTTTTGACAAAGGAGCATAGGCAATTCAGTAGCAAAAGGACATCATTGCTTCAACAATGATGTGAGAATGACTGGACATCCACATTCAAGAAAAGGAATCTAGACAGAACTTACACCCTTTTCAAAAATTAACTCAAAATCAATCATAGCCCTAAATGCAATATGAAAACTATAAAACTCCTAGAAGAGAACACAAGAGAAGTCGAAGTAACTTCAGGTTTATTAATGACTTCTTATATACAACACCAAAAGCACCATCTATGAAAGAAAAAATTGTTAAGTGCAATTTTATTAAAGTCAAAAGTTTCTGTTCTGCAAAGGACACTGTGGAGGGAATGAGAAGAGAAGCCATAAAGTAGTAGAAAATATTTGTAAAATACAAATATTTACAGAATACCTGAACAGAAACCTTACCAGAAAAAAACATACAGCTGACAACAATTCATTACGGAATTACATATTTAAAAAATGAGATATCACTACACACCAATTAGAATGACTACAATGCAAAATGGTTTACAATGCCAGGTGCTAGTGAGGATATGGAACCACAGGAACTCTTATTCATTGGTGTTAGGAATACAAAGTGGTACAGCCACTGTGGAATACATTTTGGCAGTTTTGTATAAAATGAAACATAGTGTTACCATATAACCCAGAAATCTCACTTCTTAACATTAACCCAAATGAGTTGAAAACTCATGTCCATCCAAAAACCTGCTGTAAAATTATTTATAGTAGCTTTATTTATAGTTGCAAACACTTGAAAGTAACCAAGGTTAATGGCGAATGGATAAACAAACTGTGGTGTGTCTTACAATGGAATATTATTCAGCAGTAAAATGAAATTCACTATCAAACCACAAAAAGACATGAAGGCATCTTTATATGCATATTGCTAAATAAAAGAAACCAGTCTGAAAAGACTATGTATTATTTGATTGCAACTATAAGACACTGAAAAAAGCAAAGTTACAGACAGTAAAAGGATCAGTGGTTGCCAGGGGTTTGAGGGAAGGGAAGGATGACTAAGTGAAGCACAGGAGAATTTTAGAGTAGTGAAACTATTCTGTATGATCCTGTAATAGTGGGTACACAACTTATACACATTTCTCAAAACCCATAGAACCCCACAACACAGAGTGAACTGTAATGTAAACTGTGAACTTTAGTTAATAATATCAGTATTTGTTCATCAGTTATAACAAATGTGCCCATTAATGCTAAATCTAAAAAATGAACCCTAATAACTAAAGTCTATTACTTAAATTTTTTTAAAATTCATTTTATTGGATAATTTAGAGGCATTTTAAAAATAATCTTTTATGGGGTGCCTGGGTGGCGCAGTCGGTTAAGCGTCCGACTTCAGCCAGGTCACGATCTCGCGGTCCGTGAGTTCGAGCCCCGCGTCGGGCTCTGGGCTGATGGCTCGGAGCCTGGAGCCTGTTTCCGATTCTGTGTCTCCCTCTCTCTGCCCCTCCCCCGTTCATGCTCTGTCTCTCTCTGTCCCAAAAATAAATAAACGTTGAAAAAAAATTAAAAAAAAATAATCTTTTATAATGTGAAATCCATCTGGATAATAATTAACTGATGTTTGTACGTAAATGTGTGGACCACGTTAATATTCTACTCAGGAGTCTCTCTCAAGGTAGAATGAAAGTTCCAGTTTCCACGAGACTGGGGGTTTCTGAAAGGGAAAGTAGGATTCAGAGAAAACCACTAAGTCAAATGTCACTTTCACATTCTGGTTATGAGCTGTCACAATACCATGTCTCCGTGGTAGAAACATTTTCTCACTCTCCATGTGTGAGTAGGGGAATAGATAGAGAATTTTTCTGATACTTGAAATTAATGAAAATTCTACTACTTAGGTTCTTAGTGGCAGCAAAATGGCTTCAGTATGCATTAACAGCATGTATTACCTAAGTTTGCATCTCATTTGGGCAAATTACTTCAGCATCTGTCTAAAATAAAGATAATAACTGTCACTTCAGATCAAAGGGTTATTGTGACAAGTAAATGAGGTAATAATGCAGGTATTTACTAACATCTCAATAAAATATTAGCAATTGTTGTTATCACTGTTGATGTTTCTTGCCATAGAATCCTTTCTGATGATATGCATATAAAATGCAGATTTCAGTATGCCTGGTCTAAGTAAGAGGACTTACTGAGGGTTGTAGGAGGTGAAGGGATAGAGGTGAGAAGGATATCTGGATGAAAAAGAAACATGTTTTAATGGCAGCCATAAATCAAGCATGACGTACTTTGTTATCTCAGGAATCCTCACGGCAACTTTAGGAATTATCCCTTTTTATAGATGGAGAAACTAAGACTCAGGGTAGGTAATATCTCCATGGTACCACTAGTATTGTACTGGTAGTGCTGGGGTCAAACTCAGAAATATTCTACTTATCATGTGAATTTTTCTGTAAAGCATGTGATGCCACCATGAGTTGAGAGATTAGACTTATTGGTTATTTGGGCTACTTGAGACTGCTCCAGCCATGTAGTCTTACTAGGCCTTTCTCCTGGTCAGTGCTTGATAAATATTAAATTTGTTGAGCATAATTTAGGAATGCCTGGGTGGCTCAGTTGGTTAAGCATCAGACTTCGGCTCAGGTCATGATATCACGGCTTATGGGTTTGAGCCCTGCATCAGGCTCTGCGCTGACAGTTCAGAGCCTGGAGCCTGCTTCGGATTCTGTGTCTCCGTCTCTCTCTGCCCCTTCCCCGCTTGTGCTCTGCTTTCTCTCTCTCAAAAATAAATTTTAAAAAAAATTAAAAAAGAATAAATTTGTTAAACATATTTTTTTTATTTTTTTATTTTTTTATGAAATTTATTGACAAATTGGTTTCCATACAACACCCAGTGCTCATCCCAAAAGGTGCCCTCCTCAATACCCATCACCCACCCTCTCCTCCCTCCCCCCCCCCATCAACCCTCAGTTTGTTCTCAGTTTTTAACAGTCTCTTATGCTTTGGCTCTCTCCCATTCTAACCTCTTTTTTTTTTTTTCCGTCCCCTCCCCCATGGGTTCCTGTTAAGTTTCTCAGGATCCACATAAGAGTGAAACCATATGGTATCTGTCTTTCTCTGTATGGCTTATTTCACTTAGCATCACACTCTCCAGTTCCATCCACGTTGCTACAAAAGGCCATATTTCATTTTTTCTCATTGCCACGTAATATTCCATTGTGTATATAAACCACAATTTCTTAATCCATTCATCAGTTGATGGACATTTAGGCTCTTTCCATAATTTGGCTATTGTTGAGAGTGCTGCTATGAACATTGGGGTACAAGTGGCCCTATGCATCAGTGCTCCTGTATCCCTTGGATAAATTCCTAGCAGTGCTATTGCTGGGTCACAGGGTAGGTCTATTTTTAATTTTTTGAGGAACCTCCACACTGCTTTCCAGAGCGGCTGCACCAATTTGCATTCCCACCAACAGTGCAAGAGGGTTCCCGTTTCTCCACATCCTCTCCAGCATCTATAGTCTCCTGATTTGTTCATTTTGGCCACTCTGACTGGCGTGAGGTGATACCTGAGTGTGGTTTTGATTTGTATTTCCCTGATAAGGAGCGACGCTGAACATCTTTTCATGTGCCTGTTGGCCATCCGGATGTCTTCTTTAGAGAAGTGTCTATTCATGTTTTCTGCCCATTTCTTCACTGGGTTATTTGTTTTTCGGGTGTGGAGTTTGATGAGCTCTTTATAGATTTTGGATACTAGCCCTTTGTCCGATATGTCGTTTGCGAATATCTTTTCCCATTCCGTTGGTTGCCTTTTAGTTTTGTTGGTTGTTTCCTTTGCTGTGCAGAAGCTTTTTATCTTCATAAGGTCCCAGTAATTCACTTTTGCTTTTAATTCCCTTGCCTTTGGGGATGTGTCCAGTAAGAGATTGCTACGGCTGAGGTCAGAGAGGTCTTTTCCTGCTTTCTCCTCTAAGGTTTTGATGGTTTCCTGTCTCACATTTAGGTCCTTTATCCATTTTGAGTTTATTTTTGTGAATGGTGTGAGAAAGTGGTCTAGTTTCAACCTTCTGTATGTTGCTGTCCAGTTCTCCCAGCACCATTTGTTAAAGAGGCTGTCTTTTTTCCATTGGATGTTCTTTCCTGCTTTGTCAAAGATGAGTTGGCCATACGTTTGTGGGTCTAGTTCTGGGGTTTCTATTCTATTCCATTGGTCTATGTGTCTGTTTTGGTGCCAATACCATGCTGTCTTGATGATGACAGCTTTGTAGTAGAGGCTAAAGTCTGGGATTGTGATGCCTCCTGCTTTGGTCTTCTTCTTCAAAATTCCTTTGGCTATTCGGGGCCTTTTGTGGTTCCATATGAATTTTAGGATTGCTTGTTCTAGTTTCGAGAAGAATGCTGGTGCAATTTTGATTGGGATTGCATTGAATGTGTAGATAGCTTTGGGTAGTATTGACATTTTGACAATATTTATTTTTCCAATCCATGAGCAGGGAATGTCTTTCCATTTCTTTAAATCTTCTTCAGTTTCCTTCATAAGCTTTCTATAGTTTTCAGCATACAGATCCATTACATCTTTGGTTAGATTTATTCCTAGGTATTTTATTCTTCTTGGTGCAATTGTGAATGGGATCAGTTTCTTTATTTGTCTTTCTGTTGCTTCATTGTTAGTGTATAAGAATGCAACTGATTTCTGTACATTGATTTTGTATCCTGCAACTTTGCTGAATTCATGTATCAGTTCTAGCAGACTTTTGGTGGAGTCTATCGGATTTTCCATGTATAATATCATGTCATCTGCAAAAAGCGAAAGCTTGACTTCGTCTTTGCCAATTTTGATGCCTTTGATTTCCTTTTGTTGTCTGATTGCTGATGCTAGCACTTCCAGCACTATGTTAAACAGCAGCGGTGAGAGTGGGCATCCTTGTCGTGTTCCTGATCTCAGGGAAAAAGCTCTCAGTTTTTCCCCGTTGAGGATGATGTTAGCTGTGGGCTTTTCATAAATGGCTTTTATGATCCTTAAGTATGTTCCTTCTATCCCAACTTTCTCAAGGGTTTTTATTAAGAAAGGGTGCTGGATTTTGTCGAAGGCCTTTTCTGCATCGATTGACAGGATCATATGGTTCTTATCTTTTCTTTTGTTAATGTGATGTATCACGTTGATTGATTTGCGAATGTTGAACCAGCCCTGCATCCCAGGAATGAATCCCACTTGATCATGGTGAATAATTCTTTTTATATGCCGTTGAATTCAATTTGCTAGTATCTTATTGAGAATTTTTGCATCCATATTCATCAGGGATATTGGCCTGTAGTTCTCTTTTTTTACTGGGTCTCTGTCTGGTTTAGGAATCAAAGTAATACTGGCTTCATAGAATGAGTCTGGAAGTTTTCCTTCCCTTTCTATTTCTTGGAATAGCTTGAGAAGGATAGGTATTATCTCTGCTTTAAACGTCTGGTAGAACTCCCCTGGGAAGCCATCTGGTCCTGGACTCTTATTTGTTGGGAGATTTTTGATAACCGATTCAATTTCTTCGCTGGTTATGGGTCTGTTCAAGCTTTCTATTTCCTCCTGATTGAGTTTTGGAAGAGTGTGGGTGTTTAGGAATTTGTCCATTTCTTCCAGGTTGTCCAATTTGTTGGCATATAATTTTTCATAGTATTCCCTGATAATTGTTTGTATCTCTGAGGGATTGGTTGTAATAATTCCATTTTCATTCATGATTTTATCTATTTGGGTCATCTCCCTTTTCTTTTTGAGAAGCCTGGCTAGAGGTTTGTCAATTTTGTTTATTTTTTCAAAAAACCAACTCTTGGTTTCGTTGATCTGCTCTACAGTTTTTTTAGTTTCTATATTGTTTATTTCTGCTCTGAACTTTATTATTTCTCTTCTTCTGCTGGGCTTAGGCTGCCTTTGCTGTTCTGCTTCTAGTTCCTTTAGGTGTACTGTTAGATTTTGTATTTGGGATTTTTCTTGTTTCTTGAGATAGGCCTGGATTGCAATGTATTTTCCTCTCAGGACTGCCTTTGCTGCGTCCCAAAGCGTTTGGATTGTTGTATTTCATTTTCGTTTGTTTCCATATATTTTTTAATTTCTTCTCTAATTGTCTGGTTGACCCACTCATTCGTTAGTAGGGTGTTCTTTAACCTCCATGCTTTTGGAGGTTTTCCAGACTTTTTTCTGTGGTTGATTTCAAGCTTCATAGCATTGTGGTCTGAAAGTAAGCATGGTATAATTTCAATTCTTGTAAACTTATGAAGGGCTGTTTTGTGACCCAGTATATGATCTATCTTGGAGAATGTTCCATGTGCACTTGAGAAGAAAGTATATTCTGTTGCTTTGGGATGCAGAGTTCTAAATATATCTGTCAAGTCCATCTCATCCAATGTCTCATTCAGGGCCCTTGTTTCTTTATTTACCGTGTGTCTAGATGATCTATCCATTTCTGTAAGTGGTGTATTAAAGTCCCCTGCAATTACCACATTCTTATCAATAAGGTTGCTTGTGTTTATGAGTAATTGTTTTATATATTTGGGGGCTCCGGTATTCGGTGCATAGACATTTATAATTGTTAGCTCTTCCTGATGGATAGACCCTGTAACTATTATATAATGTCCTTCTTCATCTCTTGTTACAGCCTTTAATTTAAAGTCTAGTTTGTCTGATATAAGTATGGCTACTCCAGCTTTCTTTTGGCTTCCAGTCGCATGATAAATAGTTCTCCATCCCCTCACTCTCAATCTAAAGGTGTCCTCAGGTCTAAAATGAGTCTCTTGTAGACAGCAAATCGATGGGTCTTGTTTTTTTATCCATTCTGATACCCTATGTCTTTTGGTTGGCGCATTTAATCCATTTACATTCAGTGTTATTATAGAAAGATACGGGTTTAGAGTCATTGTGATGTCTGTACGTTTTATGCTTGTAGTGATGTCTCTGGGACTTTGTCTCACAGGGTCCCCCTTAGGATCTCTTGTAGGGCTGGTTTAGTGGTGACAAATTCCTTCAGTTTTTGTTTGTTTGGGAAGACCTTTATCTCTCCTTCTATTCTAAATGACAGACTTGCTGGATAGAGGATTCTTGGCTGCATATTTTTTCTGTCTAGCACCCTGAAAATCTCGTGCCAATTCTTTCTGGCCTGCCAAGTTTCAAAAGAGAGATCAGTCACGAGTCTTATAGGTCTCCCTTTATATGTGAGGGCACGTTTACCCCTCGCTGCTTTCAGAATCTTCTCTTTATCCTTGTATTTTGCCAGTTTCACTATGATATGTCGTGCAGAAGATCGATTCAAGTTATGTCTGAAGGGAGTTCTCTGTGCCTCTTGGATTTCAATGCCTTTTTCCTTCCCCAGTTCAGGGAAGTTCTCAGCTATTATTTCTTCAAGTACCCCTTCAGCACCTTTCCCTCTCTCTTCCTCCTCTGGGATACCAATTATGCGTATATTATTTCTTTTTAGTGTATCACTTAGTTCTCTAATTTTCCCCTCATACTCCTGGATTTTTTTATCTCTCTTTTTCTCAGCTTCCTCTTTTTCCATAACTTTATCTTCTAGTTCACCTATTCTCTCCTCTGCCTCTTCAAGCCGAGCTGTGGTGGTTTCCATTTTGTTATGCATTTCGTTTAAAGCGTTTTTCAGCTCCTCGTGACTCTTCCTTTGTCCCTTGATCTCTGTAGAAAGAGATTCTCTGCTGTCCTGTATACTGTTTTTAAGCCCAGCGATTAATTTTATGACTATTATTCTAAATTCACTTTCTGTTATGTTATTTAAGTCCTTTTTGATCAGCTCATTAGCTGTTGTTATTTCCTGGAGATTCTTCTGAGGGGAATTCTTCCGCTTGGTCATTTTGGATAGTCCCTGGCGTGGTGAGGACCTGCAGGGCACTTCCCCTGTGCTGTGGTGTATAACTGGAGTTGGTGGGCGGGGCCGCAATCGGACCTGATGTCTGCCCCCAGCCCACCGCTGGGGCCACAGTCAGACTGGTGTGTGCCTTCTCTTCCCCTCTCCTAGGAGTGGGATTCACTGTGGGGTGGTGTGGCTCATCTGGGCTACTTGCACCCTGCCAGGCTTGTGATGCTGGGGATCTGGCGTATTAGCTGGGGTGGGTAGGCAAGGTGCTCGGGAGCAGGAGGGGCAGGCTTAGATCGCTTCTCCTTAGGTGATCCACTTCAGGAGGGGCCCTGTGGCAGCGGGAGGGAGTCAGATCCGCTGCCGGAGGTTTGGCTCCGCAGAAGCTCAGAGTTGGGTGTTTGCGCGGAGCAAGCAATTTCCCTGGCAGGAACCGGTTCCCTTTGGGATTTCGGCTGGGGGATGGGCGGGGGAGATGGCACTGGTGAGCGCCTTTGTTCCCCACCAAACTGAGCTCTGTTGTCAGGGGGCTCAGCAGCTCTCCCTCTGGTTGTCCTCCAGCCTTCCCGCTTTCCGAGCAGAGCTGTTAACTTATGACCTCCCAGACGCTAAGTCGCGCTTGTTGTGGGAACACAGTCCGTCAGGCCCCTCCGCTTTTGCAAGCCAGACTCGGGGGCTCTGCTTGGCCAGCGAGCCTCCCCTCCGCCCCGGCTCCCTCCCGCCAGTCCGTGGAGCGCGCACTGCCTCGCCGCCCTTCCTACCCTCCTCCGTGGGCCTCTCGTCTGCGTTTGGCTCCGGCGACTCCGTTCTGCTAATCCTCTGGCGGTTTTCTGGGTTATTTAGGCAGGTGTAGATGGAATCTAAGTGATCAGTAGGACGTGTGGTGAGCCCAGCGTCCTCCTAAGCCGCCATCTTGCCACCCCATACCTAAACATATTTTTTAATGGGTTTTTTTGCTTTTGTTTTTTGTTTTTTTGTTTTTGTCTTTGTTTTTCAGAGAGAGAGAGACAGAGCATGAGCAGGGGTGGGGAGCAGAGAGAGATGGAAACAGAATCTGAAGTAGGCTCCAGACTCTGAGCTGTCAGCACAGAGCCCAATGCAGAGCTCAAACTCACGAACCTTGAGATCATGACCTGAGCTGAAGTCAGACGCTCAACCTACTGAGCCACCCAGGAGCCCCAGTTGAACATATTTTTAAACAAATAGGACAGTGAATGAGTAGATGAACTAGGGGAATCAAAATATACCAAATTGCAGAGTATTGAATATAAATCAAAAGTGATTCTATGGATGTGTTGCCCAAAAGTTGCAGAACTTCTGAGGGTGACTGGTGGCTCAGTGGGTTGAGCTTCCAACTTAGGCTCAGGTCATAATCTCGCAGTTCGTGAGTTCAAGCCCCATGTCAGGCTCTGTGCTGACAGCTCAGAGCCTGGAGCCTGTTTTGGATCCGGTGTGTCCCTCTCTTTCTGCCCCTCGCCTACTTGTACTGTGTATCTTTCTGCCCCTCGCCTACTTGTACTGTGTATCTCTCTCTCTCAAAAATAAAAATAAACATTAAAAAAAATTTTAAGTTGCAGAACTTCTGGAATATAGTAATATTTTAAATGAACTAAGGACCATCCCCATAAGAACTTGATAGTTTTGTAAGGAGAAAATTTCTTTTGAAATAGGAATGATTACCTCATTCATAATTAGGTTTTGATTTCACTGGGATGAATTTTTTTCTAAAATGGGCACCCCTGTAGAGGATTGAGCAAACAGTCTTAAAGGTTCACTTGAAGGTCACTCCATGAAAGGAGCACAGGTCAGAGCTAGGTCACCAAAGTCACTTAGTTTTTCTAAAGAACTTTGCTCCTACCTTATCTGAGTCTACACATTGGCTCAGCTGACCGGTTCTATTTTATTTTTCCAACTAAGTCTGTTCTAAGCTTCTGTTCACATCTTTCCTTTCTGTTCTTATAGGAAAATGAATGTGTTACTTCCTATCTGAATCTCATTTGAATTTGTGTTTCTGATTAGAACTATTAATGAAAAACAGTCCTGCTGCTGCAGGTGTTTTAATTAAATTTTAATCGGCACTTATGAAGCCTACTATGTGCTGGATAATAGACGGAGATGAAAAAAAATAGTCCCTGTTCTTAATAAACTCATGGTCTAATGAGTAGGATTATTATATAATTACCATTTAAATATTATTTCTGTCTTTATTATTAATAATAACATACACATTGTTCTGCAATAATATAGTAAAGCCTTTACATATAAAATGCCATAGAGAAGTAAAGGAATATGCAAGATGTAAAGGGGTTGGTGGGTGGGAATTAACATTTTTTCATCAACCATGTACCAGACCCTATGCCCACTAAATTCTTAAAACTATTCTTTGAAAGAGATATTTTACCCCCATTCAACATATGGAATAAAGTACCAATGCCAGTCAGAGGTAAGATTAGACATTCAAACCCAGTCCTACTAAATCTAAGACAGTTTTCCTCCAACAGTAGCCACCATTTCCTGAATACCTACTATGTTCCAGGCTCTGGAATAAGCAGTTTCATATGTCTAGATGGTTCATGTGATATTCCTGGATTTGAGGAAGCACTAATGCTTCTTGGAGAAGTGACGGATGATAGCTTTACCTCAAGCATCAGTTGATATGCATGGGAAGTGTTTCTGGAGTTGTATAGAGTTGTCTTTTGTTTTGTGTCTTATTGGAAGATAAAGTACAATTTGGGGCAGGTGTCTAAGAGAACAGAGCAAACTAGGACAATGGAGGAGAGGCAGCAGCCTCCTTTCATGTATTCATCTCTCCCTACTTCCACATTCAGCATTATTGGTTGGTTTTCAGCCCCTACATAAGAAGAATTAGGATAGAAGGTGTAAGTCCAGGTAAGAGTCAGGGCATAAACAGTATTGATGTGGGGATCAGATTGAATTGGGACCAAACTGAATCCAGAATGGAGCATGCCCCATACCATATACTGTCTGCTACCCTGCAGAGAAGGAGGGAGCAGTGCTCTCCCAGTGGATTAACTTCCTAAAGTTGCTGTAACAAATTACAAGAAACTCAGTGGCTTAAAACAACAGAGACTTATTCTCTCATTTTTCTGGAAACCTGAAATTTGAGATTGGTATCACTGGGGTAAAATTAAGGTATTGGCAGAATACTTTTTCCTCTGGAGGTTATTTTATTTAATTTGTTTTGAGGGAGAGAGAGAATGAGTGGGAGAGGGCCAGAGAGAGGGAGAGGGAGAGAGAATCCCAGCCAGGCTCCGTGGGAGCCTGACTTGGGGCTCACTCTCACAAACCATGAGATAGATCATGACCTGAGCTGAAATCAAGTAAGATGCTTTACCCGCTTAACTGACTGAGCCACCCAGGTGTCCCTTCCTCTGGAGGTTCTGAGGAAGGATCTGTTCCTTGCTTCTTCCAACTGCAGGTGGTTGCTGGCATTCATTGGTTTGTGTCTATATCACTCGTCTTCAAGGCCAACATCTTCAAATCTCACTCTGTCTCCAACTTCACATCACCTTCTCTTCTTTGTCAAATCTGCCTCTATCAGATATATATTATATATATGAAGGTATATGTGATTGTGTTTAAGGTTCACCCTGGTAATCTAAAATAGTTTTCCATCTCAGTCAACCTGATCATCTTTTTTTTTTAATTTTTTTTAATGTTTATTTATTTTTGAGACAGAGAGAGACAGAGCATGAACGGGGAGGGTCAGAGAGAGGGGACACAGAATTGGAAGCAGGCTTCAGGCTCCAAGCTGTCAGCATACAGAGCCCAACGCGCAGCTCGAACTCACAGACCGTGAGAGCATGACCTGAATCGAAGTCGGAGGCTCAACTGACTGAGCCACCTAGGCGCCCCTCTCTGATCATCTTAATCAATTCTGCAAAGACCCTGTTTCCAGATAAAATAATGGTCCCAGGTTCCAGGAACTAGAATGTGGATATCTTTGGGGACCATTTTTCAGCCTACCATGCCCAGAATCCCTGTCTTCCAAAGCAGTGGCTAAGAGCCTCATTCAGAGTCCACGAGTCATGGGCTTCCCAGGGGAAAACAAAAGATGAAGAGCAACCTGCACTGAGACCCTGGAAAACTGAATGTGACCCTAGAAAACCTTGGTTGAGTGGGTGAGTAGGTGATAACCTTCAGGAGCAGGTATGAACTAAGAGCCATGGCAATTTGGAAATTGTTCTTCATGTGGTTACATAGACTCTTGCAGCCTGCTAGAGAGTGAGACATTTGGGTAAGCTGTAACCAGTATTTGACGAAGCAAAATACAAAAAAGGGTGATCATAAAGCAGCTTTATTTTCATCAGAGCTTCCCTTCATACTAGTTTGATGGGTTAGTAGCTAGTAGTTCTTTCCCAACCTGGGATAGGACTCAGGTAGGGTTTGTAATTTTCTGAACCTTTTAAATATTAAAAGTCCTCTGGTAAATCTCAATACAGTAATTAAATGCCCAGTCCAGTATTAAAATCACAACTTTATACTTTATGTGAAGCTGAAGCTTCTTCCTTCCTCTGGCTCAGTGCTACTTCCAGCCGACATGCCTACAGTGGGGAAATAGGGAATGACTCACCTCCCTACTTCCCAGCCTTGCACTTTCCTTCTCCTTCACCTACCCTCATCCCTCCACAGTAGTCATTTGTGAAGGGAGGCATAACTAAAAGAAAGTTTTCACTGACTAGAAGAGATATAATCTGATATTAGTGCTCTCTGGTTATTGCAGATTCTCAGTATGGATTCTTTTTCTCATGGGCAGTTTTCCTCTGGGTTTCTCTAAGATTCTCCCACTAGGAACATCAAATGGTAATTCATAAGACACTGGCAATCTGATTGACTGCTAGGGAGCTAACCCCCTTAGGCCTAGGAACCCAGCAATCATCACACACATATGCAGGCACCACACACATGTCAATTGCCTCATCACTGGCTCTGTTGGATAAAGTCCAGTTTAGCTGGCTCTCAGCTAACTCCCTCCCAAAGGGTCGCAATTGTGTCCAAGGTAAGCTCTCATGTGACTTGCCTGTGCAGTTCCCAAAAAGGCAGTTTACCCCAGTGCAGCCTGCATTTCCTCTTCTCTACCATTTCAAGTTTCTAGAAGCCAAGAAGTTTACAACTTTGGGACAACAATTCCATTGAAAAGAAATATCTTTGCAGTTATTGAGATAATTTTCCATAAAATCCTTTTCCCCGTTTTTCTTCTTCCTGTTCACTTGGTATTTGAAACCATAAAGAATATAGCATGTAATTTTGACTTTCCAGGACTTGTACTAACTTATGGCCTTCTCCCAATTGATCCACACCATGTTACACTGAGTTCAGTGAAACCCAGGTACCTTTCCACCCTCTTCCTCAATGTAAAGATTTTTCCATTGCCTGAAGGGCCATATCTTCCCTCTCCAACAAGCACAGAGGTTTGGTTCTAATATATGTAACACAGGTGTAGTAAAATACACAGTCTTTAGCCAGCTAAAGAGTAGGACTCTGGGACTTGGCTCCAAATCCCTCTCTGTCTCCTTACCCTGGGAAGATTAAACTGTCCAACCTAGAAACTTTAAATCAGATTCTTTTTGTTTCCTAAAGCTTATACCAGTTGGCCCAAGAGGCCTTTTTTTATTATTTCCTTTTCTTCTGAGTAGCAACAATACATGAGGAGAAAAGTCAAGCCTAGTTAGAGGCCAGATGCCCTTTAAGGCACTCGACACAAAAACCCTTCAGTAACCTCAGAAACCCTGGTTCTCAGGCCATAAGGCCATTTTGTTAAAGAAATGTGTTCTTTTTAGCCTTTCCTATTTTACCTTTTCTAAAATATTTATTTCAATTCTAATTTAGTCTCTTCACTGCAGAGGCAGATTGAAATATTTGACTTATCTTCTAGAGAAAGTATTCAGGTTTCTTATCAGCAAAAATGGGCAAGGAAACTATTTTCTAAATACATACATGTCTTATAAGAAAGTAGGACTTTTCTTCACAATTAAGTAATATTTTAAAGCTTAATCATCTAGATAACAATATATATCATAGAATACATATTTGTTGACTATTTAGGTATCCATATAGATTTCCAAAATATGTCATTTCCCTGAAAGACAAGTAACATGTGGTAGAATTTAATAGTTATATGGCTTTTATGGATAGGAATACGTTGTCTTGCAGTGGAATTTTAATGTATGATAAATGATATTTGAAGTAAGAATGGGTTTTTTTAATGAATCCTAGATAAGGAATGAAGAAGTAGCAGTTAATAAATTCAAAAATTCAGATTCAATTTTTACTTATACTTTTAAAATAACCACTTGTTATGTTAGACTTTTACCATACAGTCTGGAATTATAAAACTATAAATCAAGATACATTGGAAACTCAAACTGTGTTTTAGTAAGATTAATTAAAGACTGCTACAAAATAGAAAGACTTCCAATTTTTTTCAACGTTTATTTATTTTTGGGACAGAGAGAGACAGAGCATGAACGGGGGAGGGGCAGAGAGAGAGGGAGACACAGAATCGGAAGCAGGCTCCAGGCTCAGCCATCAGCCCAGAGCCCGACGCGGGGCTCGAACTCCCAGACCGCGAGATCGTGACCTGGCTGAAGGCGGACGCTTAACCGACTGCGCCACCCAGGTGCCCCGAAAGACTTCCAATTTTGCAGACATACATTTATAATTGATGTAAAGTATAAGGATGATTGTCAATAGTAAATCTTTTTATCATGTGTTCTACTTGGAGGATTATAGCCAAAATTGCTTTTAACTAATGTAAATAGCATGAGTTTTATTTTTAGAGACAGAAAGACATAGGTTCAAATTCTAAGTTTACCACTTTCTAAATGTAACCTTGAGCAATTTACTTGGCTTGTCTGAATCCAGTTCCCTCACCAGTAAGGGAAATAGTAATAATATTCCACTAGTTGTAAACATTAAATGACTTATCTGACCTCCAGTAAAGCTTTGGAGAACCAATAAGACAGCAAATAATTAGAGCCAAATCTCAGAAAAGAAAGAAACCCACAGAGGTAAGCTCAGTATGGGGCCTCTTTTCCCCATCAGTGTCTCCTGGTTCCAGAAGAGGGTGCTGAGGAGGGCAGAAGTGAGCAGAACTTTGTATTGACTCACATGAGAATAATTGAAGTTCAGTGTCTGTTTTCAGCAGGGATTCTGAAAGGCAGCTTCTTAAGAATGATGGTGAATCAGAAGTAAACCAGCCCTCGCAGAGACTGCAGCCTAGCTTCAAATCACATTAATCCAAAAATAAGAAAAGAGAGGAAAGGAGCACACACAGGTGGTACTAAGTAACAGTACAATGGATTTAAATTCAAATGTATCCATAATTACATTAAGTAAAAATGTACTAAATACTCCAATTAAAAGACAAAGATTGACAGAGTGGCATACAATGTGTATATTCTTCATACTATGAGCCACACCTAACATAAGGAAACCTAAAGTGCAGAAGTAAAAGTATGAAAAAAAAATGTACCACTCAATACTAAATGTGGTGGTTTTAAAATAACCCCTTGAATTCTTTGATAATACTTCCTTCAAAGGTAGTGCCAATCCCCCTTCTTCTTTTTTTTTTATTTTTTTTTAATGTTTATTTATTTTTGAGAGAAAGAGAGAGATAGAGCATGAGCAGGAGAGGGGCAGAGAAAGAGAGGGAGACATAGAATCTGAAGCAGGCTCCAGGCTCTGAGCTGTCAGCACAGAGCCCAACATGGGGCTTGAACTCAGGAACAGTGACATCATGTCCTGAGCTGAAGTCGGACCCTTAACCGACTCAGCCACCCAAGCATCCCACCAATCCCCCTCTTCTTCAGAATGGGTTGCATTTAATGACTCACTTCCAATGAATAGAATGTGGCAGAAATGAAAGTGTGCAACTTAGCATAGGTCATAAAATGTGTTGTGGCTTCCTCCTTGACCTCTATCCCTCAGACTGCTTGCTCTGTGGGAAGCTAGCTTCCAGATCATGAGGTCACTCAGGCAGCCTTTTGGAGAGGTCCATGTGATGAGGAATCAAGGATTCCTGCCAACAGCCAATATGCAACTGAGGCCTGCCCCCAAAAGGCATGTGAGTGAGCCATCTTGGAAATGGACTGTCCCCACTCCAGCCTTCAACCCCATTCAAATCTCATGAAGTTGTAGCCCCCCTTGACAACCTTGTGAAAGACTAAGCTGCTTCTATGTCCCTGACTCCCTTAAACTATTAGAAACAATAAATATTTGTTGTTTTAAGCTACTGAGTTTGTTAGTCAGGAATAAATAACCAAATCACTAACCAAAAGAAAGCTGACAGAGCTATATTAAGATGACAAAAATATATACTTTAAGGCAAAAATGAGAAACATTATGGAAAAGGGGCATAATTTAACAGATAGTATAATAATCACAAATTTGTATCACCTAATAATGTAGCCTAAAAACATAAAAGTAAAAATTGGTGGAATTATAAGAAATAAGAGGCAAATGCACATTAATGCTGGAACATTTTTTTTTAATATAATTTGTTGTCAAGTTAGTTAACACAGTGTATACAGTGTGCTCTTGGCTTCAGTAGATTCCTGTGATTCATCACTTGCATACAATACCCAGTGCTCATCCCAACAAGTACCCTCCTCAATGTCCATCACCCATTTTCCCTGCTCCCTCATCCCCCCACCATCAACCGTTAGTTTGTTCTCTGTATTTAAGAGTTGCTTATAGTTTGTCTCCCTCTCTGTAACTATTTTTTTTCCTTTCCCTTCCCCCATGGTCTTCTGTCAAGTTTCTCAAATTCCACATATGAATGAAAACATGATATCTGTCTTTCTCTGACTGACATATTTCACTTATCATGCTAGAACATTTAAAAATTTACCTCTATATAAAACAGATAAGTGTTTTGTAGGTAACTACAAAAGTAACTCTGTAGATAACAGATAACTGTAATTGATAAAACAAGCAGACAAAAAATTATATAAAATATTTGAACAACCCACTTAAAAATATATGTAATTGAATACCCAACCACTGCAAGCCACACATTCTTTTCAAATACACATGGGAAATTTTCAGAATTGCTAAACCATAAAGCAACTCAACAAATTTCAAAAAAATGACATCACACAGAATACATTAGATGACCACAGATCAACTTATAGTAAAAAGATAACTAGGGGCGCCTGGGTGGCGCAGTCGGTTAAGCGTCCGACTTCAGCCAGGTCACGATCTCACGGTCCGTGAGTTCGAGCCCCGCGTCAGGCTCTGGGCTGATGGCTCAGGGCCTGGAGCCTGTTTCCGATTCTGTGTCTCCCTCTCTCTCTGCCCCTCCCCCGTTCATGCTCTGTCTCTCTCTGTCCCAAAAATAAATAAACGTTGAAAAAAAAAAATTAAAAAAAAAAAAAAAAAGATAACTAAAAAATTCCCATATATTTGGAAAATACAAAATATGCTTCTAAACAACCTCTGGATCAAAGAAGAGATCACAATGGAAATTAGAAAATATTTTTAATTTAATGATAATGAAAATTGTGTGAAATTCAACTAAAATCATGGTTTAGAGGGAAATATGTATATTAAGTTCATATATTAGAAAGAATAAAGGCTGAAAATCAGTGATCAAAGTATCCATCTCGCGAAGGTAGTAAAATAATAGCAACTTAAATGCCTCAAAAATAGAAAAAAAGAACTGATGAAGAAAGGAACAGAAATTCGTGGAACAGAAAACCAACATATAATAGGATCAACAAAGTAAAAATTGATTCTTTGAAAAGACTTATTAAATTAGTACACTCTGGGCAAAGCTTATTAAGAAAAAAAAAGGCACAAATTCGTAACACAGGATTGAAAGGGTGATATAACTACTAATCTTATACACATTTAAAATATAATAAAAGGATATTATTTATAACTTTACAGATTGGAATTCTGTGGTCTTTCCACAGTGATGGTTACCTTCTTATTTTTTCAATTTTATATGAACCTTCTTAATTTTCAGAATAGTTTTCTAAACTTTTCTACAAATTGCTGGCTCCATTTTCTTCAATTTTAAGTCTTCTTCTTATGGTCACTATTGAAAATGTTACCTCATTGGATTTTCTATACTGTTAATCTCCCATTTTATTTTGCCCAAGTCTTATTTAATAGAGAGAATATCCTAGATCATTATACTGAGGGGGAAAAGGCCACTTCATTTTTAAACAGTTCTTTCTCTTTGATATGAATCAGTTTTAGAACTTTTCACATGCTATTTCTATTCCTTTCTACTGCAAAATATTTTTTGTGGTTCTCAGATTATTTTAATGTTTTTGTAATTTGATCATATTTGAGATTTTAAGATTTTAAACTCATCCAGAGCATCATATGTAAACGAAGAGGATCTTGTTGGGACCAAACCAAGGCCAGGCCTTATACAAACAAATGCCCCCAATATTTATTCTTCCTCCTCCCTCCTTGCTCCCCTATACACACATGGCAGTTTGGTGCTTCCACTTCTCTCTACCCAGATCTGGAGCTGGAAGGCAACTTGGAAGGCAGAAGAGGCAATGGTTGAACGAACTAACTGACTTTGAAATCAGTAATATCTGGCCGTATTTAGGCTCCACCATTTACTGGCTGTGTGTGTAACTTAGGAAAAACTGATCTACTGAGAGGTTTTCTCAGTTTTCTAACCAGTAAAATTGATATGATAATAATAACCTCCTTACAAGCTTGTTGTGATGAATAAATAAAATTATGTATGAAAGTAGCTATAATAGCACCTGACCCATAGTTAATGCTCAGTAAATAGAAGCTAACAATAATCATTATCCCAGCTCCCCATTCCAGTTGGACTGCAAAGATCCATACAGCCAAGGGCCAGAGACAAATAGAAGTAGCTAGAAGTCTAGCTACTCAGTCAAAGGCTATAACTAAGACCTCATTATCCACCTTAAATTATGTCAAAATTTAAAGTAAAAAAACTAGCACCTCAAGCTTGCAGGTACTAAATATAAAATGATGATACCAGTATCTCAAAGGAAGCATTTAAGTCAATATTCAGGGGGCGCCTGGGTGGCGCAGTCGGTTAAGTGTCCGACTTCAGCCAGGTCACGATCTCTCGGTCGGGAGTTCGAGCCCCGCGTCAGGCTCTGGGCTGATGGCTCAGAGCCTGGAGCCTGTTTCGGATTCTGTGTCTCCCTCTCTCTCTCTGCCCCTCCCCCATTCATGCTCTGTCTCTCTCTGTCCCAAAAATAAATAAACGTTGAAAAAAAAAAAAAATTTAAAAAAAAAAAAAAAATAAGTCAATATTCAGCTGAAAACTTCTGTCAGGTAGATTTCATGAGGGCAAATGCCAAACACCTGTTAACACAGATCATACCTTTAAGTTAGTATAGCTTTTTTAGATGTATGTTAAACTTCACACTCAAATTTCTTCTCAGTTAACTCCAAAGATCTTCAGCCATCTGACACAAACTATCTTGCCCTTTTCTATGGAAAAAATCTATTCTACATCTTAAAGTATTTTCACATCGAAAGATTAAAGCCTTCCAATCAAGGAGTAAGAATAGAGGGAGCTAGCTGAAATTGTTGATTATACAGGATGTGTGTGTGTGTGTGTAGCTGATACCACTCTTGGAAGAGTAGAGGAGGGTATGAGTGACTACCCAAATACCTCAATAGCAGGGAAAAAACTATGTTTCTCTTCTTTGGAAGAAGCCACACATTCTGGAGATTGCTGAGGGAGGGGCAGGCAGGGCTTGTGGTACTCTATTGTTTTGAGTGAAAGAATAGTTTAAGTGTCATCATTTAGATTGCTGAAAAGATCTATTATTCACTTAGTAATTTAACAATTACTTATTTCATGCTGTGTTCCAATCATGGCTACAGCCCTAAGCTACAGAAACAAAGTAGACAAACACTGACCTCAAATAACTCATAGTCTATCTGGGAGAGCAACAAATAAGTAGATGACTAAAAGGTAGTATGACAAGTGTGACAATGCTGACCAAAAAAAAAAAAAAAAGTGGAGTCATGGGAGTGCTTGAAAGAGCAGAGTTTTGAAAGATGAGTGGCATGTGGCTAGATGAAACATTAAAGAAAAGATAAACCACAGAAGAAACAGATACAAAGCAAGACAAAGCTGACATATGCTGGGACCTGCAAAGAGTTTTACATAGCTATAGTGTGAGGTGTGATGAAAGATTTTTACCTCCCAAATGCCTATAATTTATCCACCATCTCCATCCCCAATGCTCAACCTTTTTGCAAGTTATTATGATCTCTTGCCTACACTACTGCACAGGCCTCCCACCTTGTCTTCCTACATTCATTTCTCCTCACTTTATGATCCAATCCCCATATTGAAGCTGAAATAATTTTTTAAATATAGAAATTCAATACCCAGTTACATATTCTTGTAGGACTTGCATACTCTTCCTTCATAGTGTTTGTCATAGTTTGAAAATGAGTTTAATTTTATAATTATTATTTAATTATATCTTATCCTTCAAGTGGGATGTATGGGAATGGAAAATTTTAAGCCCTATGTGTTTTGTAAAGCCTTGGTTAAAACTGTGACTAAAACCTTAAGTTGTAAGTTAAAACATTACCTAATGAGAAGCTTTGATAAGGAATAAAACCTTTAGAGGCAGCAACCTCTTTGACCTTGGCTGTAACAACTTCTTAGTAGACACCTCTCTGGAGGCAAGGGAAACAAAAGCAAAAATGAACTACTGGGACTTCATCAAGATAAAAAGCTTATGCATAGCAAAAGAAATAATCAACAAAACTAAAAGAAAACCTACAGAATGGGAGAAGATATTTTCAAGTGACCTATCTGGTAAAGGGTTAGTATCCAAAATCTATAAAGAATTTATCAAACATGGGGAGCCTGGGTGGCGCAGTCGGTTAAGCGTCCGACTTCAGCCAGGTCACGATCTCGCGGTCTGTGAGTTCGAGCCCCGCGTCAGGCTCTGGGCTGATGGCTCAGAGCCTGGAGCCTGTTTCCGATTCTGTGTCTCCCTCTCTCTCTGCCCCTCCCCCGTTCATGCTCTGTCTCTCTCTGTCCCAAAAATAAATAAAAAACGTTGAAAAAAAAATTTAAAAAAAAAAAAAGAATTTATCAAACTCAACACCCCAAAAATAAATAATCTAGTTATCAAATGGGCAGAAGACATGAAATAGTCTCCCAAAGAAGGTATCCAGATGGTCAAAAGATACATGAAAAGATGCTCAACATCACTCATCATCCGGGAAATACAAATCAAAATCATAATGAGATACCACCTCAGACTTGTCAGAATGGCTAAAATTAGCACAGGAAACGAAGAGTTGTTGGCAAGGATGTGGAGAAAGGGGAACCCTCTTGCACTGTTGGAAATGCAAACTGATGCAGATACTCTGGAGAACAGTATGGATGTTCCTCAAAAAGTTAAACATAGAACTACCCTATAATCCAGCAATTGCACTACTAGGTATTTACCTAAAGGACACAAAAATACTGATTCAAAGGGGCACATACACCGTGATGTTTATAGCATTATAGCCATGTTATGGAAAGAACCCAAATGTCCATTAAATGATGAACAGATAAAGAAGAGGTACACACACACACACACACACACACACACACACGAATATTATTCAGCCATCAAAAAGAATGAAATCTTGCCCCTTGCAATGAGGTGGATGGAGCTAGAGCACATTATGCTGAGTGAAATAAGCCAGGGAAAGAAAAATAACATATGATTTCACTCATAGGTGGAATGTAAGAAACAAAATATAGGAGAAGGAAACATAGGGGAACATAGGGGAAGGAAAAAAAAACAGAGAGGGAAGCAAACCATAAGATACTGTTAACTATAGAGAACAAACTGAGGGTTGATGGAGGGAGATGGGTGGGGGATGGGCTAAATGGGTGATGAGTATTAAAGAGGGCACTTGTTGTGTGTTATATGTAAGTAATGAATCACTAAGTTCTACACCTGAAACCAATGTTACCATTTATGTTAACCAACTAGAATTTAAATAAAACATTTCATTAAAAAAAATAAAACCATTAAGACAGGTTTCTAGAAAAAGTAATTGAACTAGTTATTATTCTTTGTTACTATACAACATAAGGAAATAAAAGTCAGAGGATATTTACATTCCTTCGACCATAAAACACAAGTACCAGAAAACCAACCAGGGGAGATGCTGTTCTTATTAAAGTTAAATATGTACATATCTGTACTGTCATATTTTGTCATCATGAAATTGTTTCTTTTTTTTTTCTTTTTTTCTTATAATGATAAGATTTCTCATGATATACTTCTATTAACTATATTTTTCCACAGAACATAAAAAAGTTGTGATTATTGCAAAATTTAATACTTTTGAATTTTTAATATATTAAACTATGTTTAATAAGAAATTGAGTTTAGTCTCTTAAGTGTTAATAAATACATCAGCAGCTTGACAATTAACTCACTGTGGGCTAACTTATGTTATTCTTAACTCCATCACTATTTAAGTTACATATATAAGTGATATGTTTTTATTTGCTAGTTAGAAAACATTAAGAGCCTTTTGTCTTTGCTTCATCCGAATCTGAGATAAATAAATTGTGATTATTCTGAATAACTCAATTTTAAAGTAAAATTTTATGAAGTAAAATGCATAGAAAATTTCCCAAATTATAAATCCATCACTAGATGAAACTTTACAAAATGAACACATTCCATGTAATGAGCATCTATATCAAGAAAGAGAATATTATCAATGCCTTAGGAGCTGCCCTTTTGTCCCCTTCTAGCAACTGCCTCCCTAAACGGAAGTACTTCCAACGACATAGATAAATTTTTCCTGTTTTAAACTTTATATAAATGAAACCATACAGTGTATAGCCATTTCAGTCTTGCTTTTTTGCTCTACACTGTATGTGTGAGATTCATCTACATTCTTGCATATAGCCGTGACTCATTTATTCTCATTTTTATGTAGTGTTCCATTGTATGATGGCAAATAAAAAAAAACTGGACTTAGATGAGGAAAGACTTTATCCAAAAAGATTACTGCAATAGGGACGACTCTCTGATCTCAGAAATCTACAAGTATCTCAAAATCAAACAGAAAAAGGTTTATTTATATATATGGAGGGAGAAGGACTAGCAGGAATTTTGTGGGACAAGCAGGCACAGGTGGGCAGGAGCAATTGGCAATATCAAGGTGCTTAAACAAGAAATATCTTTCTCTGTAATTGGTCAGTTTTCAGAATGAGCTGTTAAGGAGAGGGATGTTCAGCACCTTAATGCTTTAGTGCTTGTTTAAAACTTGGGAGTGAGCCAAAGTTTAGGGGCCTGCAGGGAGGAGAGAAGCCTACATGAAATCTGGTCTAGCTAAAGAAGAGGAAAGCAAGAACACTTGGCCAATGATTGTTTCAAAGTTTGAGAGGATACTGCCAAACAGATTGCCAAAGTGGTTATAACAAGTCGGACTTTCACTGACAATGTGTTAGAATTCAAATTGCTTCTTATCTTGACCAAAATTGGATATTGTCCTTTTTTTTTTATTTTAGATATTCTGGTGAGTGTGAAGTATATTTCATTGCCATTTTAGATTTCATCTATCTGATAACTGATGAAGTTGAGTGCCTTTCTTCTGTTCTAAAATATGCATCTTAAACCTATAAACTTTTTTTCAGGCACCTTTAGCTGAATCCCTCAAGTTTTGCTGTCTTCATCATCAATCAGTTCTAAATATCTTCTAATTTCTGTTGTGTTCTCGTCTTTGACCCATGTGTCAGATTCATTTTCAAACACAGTAAAAGTCTAGTTTCTTCAATAATGGTACAATGAGAAGTGAGGGGACTACCTGATTTTGCTTTTCATTGTGTCCTCAGTATCTAACAAGGTACATGGAACATAGTAGGCACTTAATAAATATTTGTTGAATGAATTAATTAGCCAGTTAATTAATTAAAAGTGAGAAGGCTGAAGAATCATGAAAGAGTCATGAAGAGTCATGCAAAAGCCAGATCATGAAAGGCTTTATGTGACATGCCAAGGAGCTTGGGTTTTCAACTAAGAAAGATGAAGAGCCATTAAAGGATTTCATCAAGGTAATGATATGATCTGATTCATATTCTCGACAGCTTAGTTTGATAGTAGTGTAGAGGATCAATTAGAGGTAATAAATTAAAATGAATGAGATTTGTGTGTCCATCATTAAATATTTATTGACTGTCTAATGTGTGCTAGGCACTGCTCAAACCATAAGAAGGAGAGCAGTGAACAAGAACAAAACTCTGGCCTTACAGGGTTTGCATTCTTATGAGAGACACTAAATAAAATTTATTTTGATATATCCAAGGACTAGTAGTTCACAATAGTAAAATATACTATATGTAGGAAATAATGTTTAAATTGAAAAATATTAAAGAAATAGAATTGATCCTATTTACTTGTTATTCTTTCACTAAAATGAAATGAGAAATCTAGCAATAAATGACATTTTTCCAAATTAGATAGTTCTCCTTTACTTCCCTTTCTTTTGCTTTCTTTGGAACATTTTTCATAGTTTCTACATTTGTTCTCTGAAACTTGGCAGCCTCTTTATTATCCAGATGATCTTCATGCCCTCATTTCACTTAGCCCTTTGCTATATTTCTTTTAACCCTTTCATTAGCTATTCACGGCTAGCTCTTAATTCCAAATGGGACAATTAAACCAAACAGATGCAAACAGATCCCTAAATTTGGTGAAATTAACCCACTTTTGCACAGTAGATGACTGTGTAGTTGTACCTGTTCTAGAGGTGAGATTTTTTTTTAATACCAGGAAAACTCCGAAGACCTTTTCTAATGTCTCAGTAGCCAGATCCTTCCAAGATGGGAGGGTTATCAGGGACCTAATGGGCTAAAAGAATGGGTGGCTTTCCTAAAGAAGCCAGTTGCTTCCATGTACTCACATAATAATTTATCAACTATGTAACAGATGAGAAATTCAGATAAGGCATGTCCCCCTCCATAAATATTGAAAACACCTATTTACAAAATATCACCTTACCCCATCTCTCAGTTTCATTTCTCATCTTATTGTACCTTATTTGAAAACACATTCCTTTTTCTTAATTTCCAAATAAGCCTTTATTATAATTAATAGTATATTGTTATAATGTTGTATGTTATAATGTTATGAATTCATAGTGAATATTCAGTATTTTCTTAGGAAATAACCAGGAGCATGTTCATAGTTTCCCTATTCTGAAAAAGTTGACTATGTTGTCATCAGCATCAGATTTAAGTTAGTCTCCTAAAGCACATAACTTGGTGCTAGATTCTAGATGTACAAAGACAAATGAGAAAACACCTGACTACCATGAAATCATAGTCTAAGTGGAAGATACAGACAAATAAGCACATAATTTTTAAAAATGGGATGAATTTTCTTTTATGTGTAGAGTACAATGAATGCAGAAAGGAAGGAATATCTTGATGCAAGAAAGGGGGAAATTCCCAAAGAATACTTTGTGGAAGAGCTACTTGAGTTGAATTATGAAGGACAAAGTGGAAATTTAGTAGGAGTTCTTTGAACTAATAATCTCTCATCTGCAAAGATTTTAGATTTCCCCAAATTGATCCCCAAAATGGGGATATAAATTTGGAAATGGTACATGCATCTCCTGGGGCTAACTTGTGACCACTTCCCCAAATTCTAGACAGTTTTTGCTCCACTTGAACTCCACTCCCCATGCTATTTATGTGATTAAGAATGAAGGATAGGGGCGCCTGGGTGGCGCAGTCGGTTAAGCGTCCGGCTTCAGCCAGGTCACGATCTCGCGGTCCGTGAGTTCGAGCCCCGCGTCGGGCTCTGGGCTGATGGCTCAGAGCCTGGAGCCTGTTTCTGATTCTGTGTCTCCCTCTCTCTCTGCCCCTCCCCCGTTCATGCTCTGTCTCTCTCTGTCCCAAAAATAAATAAACGTTGAAAAAAAAATTAATTAAAAAAAAGAATGAAGGATAAATGCCTTACCTATAACTCATTACAAAAGGTAAAATTTTGGGGCGCCTGGGTGGCGCAGTTGGTTAAGCGTCCGACTTCAGCCAGGTCACGATCTCGCGGTCCGGGAGTTCGAGCCCCGCGTCGGGCTCTGGGCTGATGGCTCAGAGCCTGGAGCCTGTTTCCGATTCTGTGTCTCCCTCTCTCTCTGCCCCTCCCCCGTTCATGCTCTGTTTCTCTCTGTCCCAAAAATAAATAAACGTTTAAAAAAAAAAAATTAAAAAAAGGTAAAATTTTAACTTGGCCAAATGCCCACTGATGTTGTAATGAAGTCAAAAGACATTTGGCTTCAGGATTTAATGATCTATGAAGGCCAGTAGTAAATAACTTTAGTTTTATGTCACAGTGAAACTGTGTAATACAAGCTCTATTGTTTTCAGAAAATTGACTCGCTGAGAAATTCATAAGACTCACCGAATTCCATAGTCTCCACAACCTCTCTCACTTTCTGCCCAAATAGAAGAGGGGAGCACATAGAGCCAAATCTTAGTGCAATTAGAAAACACAGTGAATCATTTTTACTTCCCCAATTCCAATTAAGAATAAAATATTTGAATGATTTAATTTCTTAGTGCAAACCTGGCCTGGTCGTGAAGCAGCACTTCCACACAATTATTATTGAAGCCATCATTAGGAGTTCCTTATTTTTTGGTAATTGGAATTACATGTTAGGGAAGATAAACTAAAACCACCATGTGACCTGGTTGCTATCGCTTCTGCCTTTCTACACCTGAAAGGGACTACTTAAAGAATGCTGTGATGACAATGGCTGGAATGCTATTTACACCTTTAACCAGAGTTAATTTAGAGGCAGAACAGTAGTAAGTGAATCACATGTTTATCTTTTAGAGAAAATATGAATTCCATGTTTTCCATTTATAGAAAGGAACAGAAAAAGAAAAAAGTGCTATTACCTAGAAAAGTTTCTGCTGAGGAATGCCTAGTGATGTTATCATTGTGATAACCATTTAACAAGTGGCTTAAGAAAACCTAATACTGCAGGCAGCATTGTGGAAGACCAACTATAATTATCTGCAGTTGATTCTGGGTTATTATCTGGCTTTGGTTATCCTGGTTCCTGGATTTTCTTATTTCTCTTTCCAAATCCTACTTGGGGACCCTCTATTTTGATCAGTAGTACCTTTCTAAGAGAGCTGGCAGGAAATAGTGGAGATGAAACTTACATTGCTCTATGTGTGTGTGTATGTGTGTGTGTGTGTGTGTATACATATACATGTACATATATATGCATATATACACATATATGTATATACACAGATATACATGTGTATATACATATATGTACATATACATGTATGTATATACACATTAAAATCATGGAAGATTTTTGAAGGGGAGAGCTCCAGAATAACTGTAAAGTGAAACTTGAAGATCTCTGGGGTGTTTAATAACATAACCTGTCTTTATCTCATAGCAATTTTGAGTGCACTGATTTAACTACCTTTATTTTAAGCACCTTTATTAGATCCTCCAAGCAAATTCCATAAATATAGACTTTTTCTAAGTGCTAAGGATTAACCAATGATGAACAGTTGATCACTGCTCCAACCTATATTTGTTCCTCCTTGATGTCATCTCTATTGGATTCTTCCAAAATCAAGCTTCCAACTTGAGGGCATACATGGTGCAAACCGGCAAGGAAAAGAACAAGATTCTGTGCTGTAAAATTAATTTTTTCAGTGTGATCACCGAGGTGTTTGACTTGTTTTCTGGCCTCTTTGAGAGCTTTTGTTCCTGGATTCTTAGCTGGCTTCCTCCTCCCAGTGACAGTGTATGGCTTTGTTTCTCCTTAATCTTCATAATCAACACCTCCATTTGTGATGGCAAAGTACATTCATCAACACTGTTGTGTGGAGCACTTTCTTGTGTGGAGAAATCAAAGGAAAGGTAAACAGATGTCCTGCTGGATCCCATATTCAGAGCTTATTGGTGACCCACGGAGAGAACACACTGTGACTTTCTTTTTGAAGTGTCAACACCTTATACATATCAGAATAGGATTTTATCTCTATGTCCAATCCAATATAAAATTATCTCATAGAAGGGAGATATTGTTCTTCCAGATGGATTAGAAACTGGATAGGATAAGCTGTGACTGCCTCCACACCACTAGACCTGATATTGCCTCCCTTTTGTATCATTCTGAATCATGACCAAATTCAGTTAATGTAACTGGGATTCTTTTACATCTCTTTCCTTGAAAACAGGGAAAAATAAGGGGTGCCTGGCTGGCTCAGTTGAAAGAGCATGAGACTCTTGATCTCAGGGTCATGAGTTCAAGTACCACATTGGGTGTAGAGATTACTAAAAAAAATAAATAAGTAAACTTTAAAAAAAATAGATGAGGGGCGCCTGGGTGGCGCAGTCGGTTAAGCGTCCGACTTCAGCCAGGTCACGATCTCGCGGTCCGTGAGTTCGAGCCCCGCGTCGGGCTCTGGGCTGATGGCTCAGAGCCTGGAGCCTGTTTCCGATTCTGTGTCTCCCTCTCTCTCTGCCCCTCCCCCGTTCATGCTCTGTCTCTCTCTGTCCCCAAAATAAATAAAACGTTGAAAAAAAAAAAAAATAGATGAAAACAAGGAAAAAAAGTTTTACAATCTTACTTGAAGTGAAATTTCAATGTAAATGTTCAGCCATATGAAATGGTTCTGAATTTTCCAATTTGACATTAATATAGACTTAGGCCAGTATTTTACTTTTTTTTCCCCCTTCCAAATCTCCTATTATTAACAAAGCAAAGAAAAAAATGAGATTCTTATCAGTATATGTTGTCATGTGTTGAAGGGGCCAGGTAAAATGTACTATGGCCTGAATTGTTTCCTCTCAAAATTCATATGTTGAATCCCTAACCTCCATTGTGACTGTATTTGGAGATCTGGCCTTAAAGGAGGTAATTAAGGTTACATGAGGTTATAAGGCTGGGGCTAAACCAATATGACTGGTGTCCTTGTAAGAGAGATACCAAGGATGCATACACACAGAGGAAAGGCTATGTGAGAAGGCAAAAAGTGCTATCTGCAAGCTAAGAAGAGAGGTCTCAGGAGAAACATGTTAGCAACTTGATCTTGGACTTCCTTCTCAAAAACTGTGAGAAAATAAATTTCTGTTGTTTAAGACACCCAGCCTGTGGTATTTTGTTATGGCAGCCCCAGAAGACTTAATGGAGAAAAGTGAGGAAGTCAAGCCTTCAAGATTTGAAACAAATTTATTTTTTGTGGAATCTGTGGATTTAATTGGGTTGTTTTGGACAAAACTGATTTATTCATTTTATTAAAATAAAAATATCCTAGCACCAATAAGACAGCACAACTTTGTGTTCTCCAAGAGTTCAAATAAAAAATTGCCTGATTAGTGGGGTAATGTTTAAAAAATATTTTTTGTTTTCTTAAGGAGGGGTGGGTAGAGGGAGAGAGAGAATCTTAAGTAGGTCCTACACTAGAATGGAGTCTGACTCGGGGATCAACCCATGATTCTGGGATCATGACCTGAGCCAAAATCAAGAGTCAGATGCTCAATCAACTGAGCCACCCGGGCACGCCTAAAATAATAATATCATAGCACTAAGACAGCACAACTCTGTGTTCTCCAAGAGTTCAAATAAAAAATTACCTTCATAGTTGGATAATTCTTGATGCATTCAACACTGTGCTAGGAACCTAGTGGAATGTTTGGCATGATGATTTCAACTAGAAACATCTAAAGAAAGAAACTTACTAATATCATAACTGTGGTTGTATTATGTTCACTGTTTGTTCCATAGGCTATAGTTTTCTCCTGCCTATCCATATCTCCAAATTTTTTTTCAGTGTGCTATTGTGTCTTTTATAATGGAAAAGTAAAACATAATTGACTTGAAAACATTACATGTATGTATATGTAATTTTATATACATAATGTTTCAACTAATTACATTTTTCATATTTTATATATTTATATTGTAGATATAGATAGAAACATTATGTTGTAATGCCATCCACAGTTTATCCAGAGTGTCAGGAATATTTAATTTGGGAAAGCTTGTGAGAGAAGAAAAAAACAATTGTGGAAGCAGTGGCATGAGAAAAGACGTGTAAGAAACAGAATAGGACATGCTTTGACAAAAGTACAGTTTTTTGTGCCACTAATGTGATGAGGATACATGTATTATGTGTATTAAGGCTGGATAGACTAGAAACTGCTGACTAAAAATCCTAACTGCCATGTTAAGGAGTATAGACTTTATTCAGCAGCAGTGAAATAACATGGGTGGTGTTGTGAAGGTTCAGAGCAAAGAGACTGGATCTTGGGAGACAGGTTAAGAAGCTATGAATTAGTCCTTGAGAAAGATGCTATAGGTCTTGAGGAAAATAGCAGAGGGGATAGAGAAAAGAGGATGGAAAAAAAATGACATTGTATAAGGGGAATGGGTAGGACTTAGGGATAGATTGGACATGATGAAGAAAGAAAAGTACAAAGTCATGATACTGCAAAGTTCCCAGTTTGGAAGATTGTAAGAATAGTAGCTCTATGATCCAGTGTAGGGGACCCTGGAGGAAGAACAGTTAAGTTTTGGTTAGGACAAATGATGAATTAATGTTTATCTCTATGAAAATGTCCAAATGCTATTTGAAAACACAGAGAGGGAGCTTAGGCGCAAACTAGAACCAAGAGAATGCTTCTTCTTTCTAGGAGTGAAAGTGTGAACATATCATAAGAAAGAATCAAGGATGAGCTTTTGAGAAGCCTCCCAGTTATGGGGCTGGATGTAGAGGGAAAAAAAGCAGCCATGGGGGGATAAAAAGCAGAATGCAGCTAGAA
Source organism: Prionailurus viverrinus (assembly GCF_022837055.1). Lineage (NCBI taxonomy): Eukaryota > Metazoa > Chordata > Mammalia > Carnivora > Felidae > Prionailurus > Prionailurus viverrinus. The sequence goes on from NC_062561.1 coordinate 214,311,704, forward strand.
GGAAGAAGGTCCAAGAGAATGTGATGATACAGCAGGTGTTAATAAAGGCTTTTGGTATGCTTGCCATAGCATGAACATACTTGCTGCTTTGGCCTGACTGAATAAACAGGCTTCAGTAACCAGGGAAACCATTTTACTCCCAGAATCAACAATGGGATGGTGCCTTGTTGTCTAGGATAAGATAGGGTTGGCTATTCATCCTAAGACCCTTCCTTCCTGCTTCTTGACCTGTAACTTGGCCTCCCTTAGTTCTCTTATCTTCAACTCATAGGGAGCATACTCCAATGAGGAGGAAACTGCATCTCTCTTCTGCAGGCACCTCCTCCTATTTCTATCACTTATCAGCTGTAATACTATCCCAGGTTGTGATTCCAGAGAGCAGTGGGCTTGGACATTCTCTAAGACCAGAGGTTATCCAAACAGCCAATGGCCAAAGAGTAATCCCTCACAATTAATTATAATGAAAAGCATTAACAGCTAAAATTGAGACTTCCCTGATCATTCCAGAACACAACTGTGTTGATTGATCTCACTTTAAATTCATGACTGCTAACCTCCAATGGGGAACCCTACCACACATGCCTAGCTTATTCCTGTTCTTCTAAATTATTACTAGCTCACATTTTTTTTCTACCTTCAAGTCTCCTAACCCCCAACTTTCTGTCATTCTCAGTGATGATATTTGTAGAGACAGTAGAAGCAGTCACCATCAGCTTTCCAGTATCAAATATTAAATTATAACTTCATTCAGCACCCAAACTCTGCATTTCTTCAGCTACATTGAATTTGTATAATTTCTGTATCAAAATCCAATCCCTTCACCTGTATCCTAAACGCTCTCAACAGCTCAGTCACTTTGCTTCTGTTATTATCCCCTCTCTGCTGGAGCACTTCAATCAGCACAGAAACATGTTCTGATGTTTCACATTAACTTTTCAGAGTCTCTGCCCCACCAGTGAGAATTCTCTAAACATTTAGGTTCTTCCAACAACTCTTTCTTTGAGCCACCATCCTCTTTCTTACTGAAAGCCCTCTTTTTCCTGCAAAGCCCTATCCTACTTGATTTTATTTGACACAGTACAAATGAAGCCACAATTGTGAATTTAGTCCTTGCTTGAGCCAATTATTCTGTCATAGCTTATGGACATTATGCACTTCCTAAATCATGCCCAGCACTCTAGATAATGCTATCAGGTAATGGAGAAATGTCAATTTTTCATTTGTTAACAACAATTTGGAACTTATTAACTAAAACCAGGTCTATATTAACATGAGTGAAGCTTGGGAAAGATGCAAAGAGATTATTGAAAATATGAGAAAATTACACCTGAAGAATAAAGTTAAAGTACTAAACCTATTAAACTGAAAAACAACTTAATAATTGTATTTGTTAAAGTAGAATTATTCAGAAGACAATGAATCCTGATTATCAATTCCATTAATAACAAAGGTAAAAATAGGTTTTAATAAAGCAGAAGAGACTTTGTTTATTAATTAGTTGTGATGGAAATGCATTACCAAATACATTTAAAAATCTCTTTCACTAGAATAGATATTTTCATGTAAAATATAACTGCCTTATTTAGGAAGAATTCAAGAATAGCTATTCCTTTTTTATGTGTATTATATTCTCTTATATTTATCTTAAATCTTATATAAACCATACTATTTATTTATTTATTTATTTATTTATTTATTTATTTTAATATAATTTATTGTCAAATTGGCTTACATACAACACCCAGTGTTCATCCCCACAAGTACCCTCCTCAATGCCCATCACCCATTTTCCCTCTCCCCCACTCTACCCCCCGTCCACCCTCAGTTTGTTCTCTGTATTTAAGAGTCTCTTGTGGTTTGCCTCCCTCCCTCTCTATTTTTTTTCCCTTCCCTTCCACCATGGTCTTCTGTTAAGTTTCTCAAGATCCACTTATAAGGTGGATATCTGTCCAGATATGTCAGATATGATATCTGTCCTTCTCTGACTGACACGCAGTATAATACCTTCCAGTTCCATCCACGTTGCTGCAAATGGTATGATTTCATTCCTTCTCATTGCCAAGTAGTATTCCATTGTGTATATAAACCACATCTTCTTTATCCATTCATCAGCTGGTGCCACAAGAATGGCTATTCTTAAAGTCAGTTGAAAGTCATAAATTACCTCCACCAGACTCTCCTTTACTGAAATTACTCTTCTACTAATTCTGAAATGTTTTGTACTGCCATGTCATGGTTATTTTTTCCTTAGTCAAATAAAAATTTATGTTTCCCCAAGCTGTGATGAAGAGTTTCAGAAACCTGGTACCAGAAATGCAATAAAAGTACTTCCACTTTGCAAACCTCTCCAAGTTCTTTACTCACTCACCTGAGCAAAACCTTCTGTAAATGGTGTAACATGTACCACAAAGCCCTCTTGGGTTTTTTTTGCCTCTTTTGTTTCTGTGTCTTTTCTTTTATGAGACAATGTGGTAAACACCATCAAGATATAACTATTTTTAATATTTAAAAAACTATGCATGATCTTCAGATTGATAACCAGTAAAGAAATGAAGTCAGTAATCAAAAAACTCCCAACAAACAAAAGTCCAGGGCCAGATGGCTTCACAGGTGGCATTTAAAGAAGAGCTAATAACTATTCAAACTATTCCAAAAAGTAGAAAAATAGAGAAAATGTTCTAAAAAGTAGAAAAGGAAAGAAAACTTCCAAACTCATTCTATGAGGCCAGCATTATCCTGATACCAAAACCAGATAAAGACATGACTAAAAAGAGAACTACAGGCCAATATCCTTGATGAACATAGATACAAAAAACTTCAACAAACTACTAACAAATTGGACACAACAATACATTAAAAAAATCATTCACCATTATCAAGTGGGATTTATTCCTGGGTTGCAAGCATGGTTCAGTATTTGCAAACCATTTGATCACTTAAATAGATGCAGAAAAAAGCATTTGACAAAATACAACATCCATTCATGTTGAAAACCCTCATCAAAGTAGGCTTAGAGGGAAGATGCCTCAACATAATAGAGGCCATATATGTAAAACCCACAGCTCATTTCATCCTCAATGGGGAAGAACTGAGAATTTTTCCTCTGCAGTCAGAAACAGAACAGGGATGCCCACTCTCACCTACTGTCATTTACACAGTACTGGAAGCCCTAACTACAGCAATCAGACAACAGAAGAAATAAAATGCATCCAATTTAGTAAGGAGGAAGTCAAACTTTCACTATTCCCAGACAACAGAATACTCTGTATAGAAAACCTGAAAGACCCCACCAAAAAACTTCTAAAACCGTGCGCAAATTCAGTAAACTTGCAGGATACAAAACCAACATACATAAATCTGTTGCATTTCTATATACCAGCAATGAAGCAGCATAAAGAGAAATTAAGAAACAATCCCATTTGTAATTGCACCAAAAATAATAAGATACCTCAGAATAATCCTAACCAAAAGGAGAAAGACCTGTACTCTGCAAACTATAAAACACTGATGTAAGAAATTGAAGACAAAAGAAATGGAGACACATTCCATGCTCATGGATTAGAAGAACAAATATCATTAAAATGTGTATACTACCCAAAACAATCTATACATTTAATGCAATCCCTATCAAAATACCAATAGCAATTTTCACAGAACCGAAACAAACAATTCTAAAATTTGTATGGAACCACAAAGACCCCAAATAGCCAAAACAACATTGAAGAAGAAAAGCAAAACTAGAGGCATCACAATTCTGGACTTCAAGTTCTATTGCAAAGCTATAGTGATCAAAACAGTATGGTACTGGCACAAAAATAGACACATAGATCAATGGAACGGAATAGAAAACCCACAAATAAACCCACACCTAACTGATCAATTAATCTTTGACAAAACAGGAAGGAATATCCAATGAGAACAAGACAGTCTCTTCAATAAATGGTATTGGGAAAACTGGATAGCCACATGCAAAAGAATGAAACTGGACCACTTTCTTATACCATACACAAAAACAAATTCAAAATGGATTAAACACCTACGTGTGAACCACAAAATCCTATAAAAGAACCAGGTAGTCATTTCTTTGACATTGGCTGAAGCAACTTTTTTCTAGATATGTCTCCTGAGGCAAGGGAAACAAAAATAAAAATAACCTATTTGGACCACATCAAAATAAAAAACTTCTGCACAGCAGAGGAAACAATCAATAAAACTAAAAGGCAACCTATAGAAAGGGAGAAGATATTTGCAAATGAATTATCTGATAAAAGGTTAGTAGCCAAAATATATAAAGAACTTATAAAACTCAACACCTGAAAAACAAATAATCCAATTTAAAAACAGGCACAAGACATTAACAGACGTTTCTCCAAAAGAAGACATCCAGATGATCAACAGACACATGAAAAGATGTTCATCATCACTTACCATCAAGGAAATGCAAATCAAAACTACAGTGAGATATCACCTTACACCTATCAGAATGGCTAAAATCAACAACACAAGAAAAAACAGGTGTTGGGGAGGATGTGGAGAAAAAGGAAGCTTCATGCACTGTTGGTGGGAATGGGAATGGTACAGCCACTATGGAAAACAATATGGAGGTTCCTTAAAAAGTTAAACATATAACTACCCTATGATCCAGCAATTGCACTACTGGGTATTTACCCAAAGAATACAAGAACACTAATTCAAAAGGTGACATGCACCCCTATGTTTATTGTAGCATTATTTATAATAGCCAAGATATGGAAGCAGCCCAAGTGTCCATTGATTGATGAATGGGTAAAGAAATTGTATATATATACAATGGAATATTAATCAGCCATAATAAAGAATGAAGTCTTGCCATTTGCAATACATGAATGGAACTGGAGAGTATAATGCTAAGAAAAATAAGGCAGAGAAAGACATATACTATATGGTTTCACTCATATGTGAAATTTAAGAAGCAAAACAAATGAGCAAATGGGAAAAAGATAAAGAGACAAATCAAGAAACAGACTCTTAATATAGAGAACAAACTGATGGTTACCAGATGGGAGGTAGGTGGAGAAATGGGTTAAATAGGTGATGAGGATTAAAGAGTGCACCTGCCGTGATGAGCACCGGTGTTGTATGGAAGGGTGGGGGGGTTGGGGGGGGGGTCACTGTATTGTACACCTGAAACTAATATAATACTGAGTGGTAACTAACTGGAGGAAAAAAACAACTATGTGTGTTCTTGTGTTAATTGTACAAATACTACAAAATGGTATTAAGTACTGCATAGTGTAAATCTTCTACTCATAATAGATTTTATTGTACAATAGTCATGTATGTGAAGCATACAGTTGGCCCTCAGCCTGTTCCCTATTTTTGTTCTTAGGTCCCAGGAATCCAGGTATGATGTTCTATTTCCATAGATACGAAGACATGAACTTTGGAGGGAACTTTGATTATGTTTCTGTCATGCTTGTGTTTCTGTTTATGTTTCTGTCATGTAGAGGATTTGAGCCTCTATGCTATATGATGTATATGATTATTTTTTATATGACAAATATGGTAAAAGTGAATACCTAAGACACACTAACCATGAAAAATCAGAGCACACTATGAACCACAGAAGAAGCTCAATAAATCATCTATGTAATGTAAGCAAAAAAAGCCACATTCACACGAAATATCCAAATAATTCCAACTTTGGAGCCTTATTTATCTAGATTATGGCATTTCTACATAGTGTCTTATAGATCCAGATAATGCCTTCAGTAGTGGAAATTTTTCATCCTTTCAGGGTGATTTTTTAAAACTTTTGTAAATAATTAGTAGTTATTTGGAGAGAAATATAAGTAAAACACCTTAGTAAATTCTGTTTCACATTTCTGAAGCCAAATTAAGTTATAAGCTAAAAGTTAAAATATTGTCTGTCTGGCTCATGGCTGTCCCTGGAGGTAACTGAATGATGAACACTATACTGGAATAAGTAAACAAACCCTAAGGGTGAATTTGAAGGGCAATACTATTGATGTGTTTAAGGGTTGTTTTTTTTTTTGTCCTAGAGTTTTTTAAGTCATTTCTCTTCAGTCATACCTCTTTTTTTTTCTAAGTTTATTTATTTATTTTTGAGAGAGAGAGAGAAAGAGAAAGAACACAGGTGGAGGAAGGGGCAGAAAGAGAGAGAGAGACACAGAATCCAAAACAGGCTCCAGGCTCCGAGCTGAGTCCGCAGAGAGCCTGATGCAGGGCTTGAACCCATGAACTGGGAGATCATGACCTGAAGTCAGATGCTCAACCAACTGAGCCACCCAGGCACCCCTGTAATACCTCTTTTTAACAAAAAAGTAGATCCAAATGTTTTCTTGAGAATTTCTCTGGCATTTCCTACGATTGCTTCCAGCCTTGTGTATGGTAGCATCACAAAGCCACAGTTAGATATTATTCTGTGAGCAGGAAGGGAAAGTAGGACTCTCCTGGTCTCAGCTTGCCCAACAGCTCTCAGGTATATTATCCTTTGCCCCAACTGCCTCTCAGTATGCCATTCTCATGCCATCCTTGTCATCAGGTGAAATGTTCAAGCCACACAGCCAAAGAAGTTAAGGAGAGGAGTCCAATTGGAGCATCTTTAAAAGCAATGGTAAAGTTAAGTCTTGAGCAGTGATGATATCATTCTGAAAATGGTTTTATTTCCAAATTTACTGGAATCTTCAAGAGACAGAAGTAGACATATTAATAATGTCTTATGAGAACATTAAGCTTTGTTTTAGGAGATACTACCAGTGTTCTGCCTACCGTTTGCGTGACCCTCCCCTGACCTCTATATGTTCTAGCTTCTAAAAGCTCACACCAGCAACTTTGTTTGGGAGACTACTAGACTATTACTGAGCTTTTGCCCATACAGGCAGGGAGCCAGAAGTCCCTCAGGGAGCCCTCAGCCAGTCACTGTTGCCAGAGTACTGAAGGCACAGCTTACTTGCCCAAGAGTCTTGGGAGCCAAGGAATTCTACTACTCTTTGTCACTCATCAATCCAAAACTAATGACCTTAAATAGCTTGCAAAAATATTAATAATTATTATCTATACTCTGTTATGTAAAATTTTACTCACATTAATTCATGTGAATGCATTTAGTCAAAAACTTATTTTGAGGAATCTCTATGAACAGAATACTGTGCTTATATTTAGATTCTATAAAGGATAGGTGAATCTATACCCTGAGGTATAGACTGTGACCAGTATGTTTTGTTTGTTCTTTCCTAGTTGATAAGAAGAGTGGCTCATTTCTACAAAGCTCATTCAAACAGTCTCTTAAAATGTATCTCTATGGAGAATTCTAGATGGCAACTGGAAATTCAAGGCCAAGAGTTTGGTTATAGCTAGAGACTAGGCCATGGTTTATTCTAGAAGTCAAAATGTGAACAGATCATAGGAGGGGGTGAGGATGGGGTGTTAGAAAAGGCTCTCAGGGGGCTGGAGGTAGAAGATTAGCCTTAGATTAAAACAGAGTAGGTAGGATAACCTATTACCTAGGAGAAGGTAGTGTCACAGAAGATGGAAAGAATTGTTTTGAGAACAATGCATCAAAAGGGCTTGTTTCTTCATGAACAAATACAGTGTTGTCCTGCCTCCCTCCCATTGCTAGGGCTGCTGCACATATTGCCCCCATTGCTGCTTCATCTTCCAGGGCACTTTTCATGTTCCCGATTTTATCCTTGTACCCAACACTCTATGTTTACATGACATTGTATGTGATAGTAGAAAGCATTATTATCACCTTTTCTGATTAGTTTAACAGACAGTCTTCTCTTGTAAATGTTATCACAAGCCCTATGGAGTGATAGATATGTAACACCTCATGGCTCTCTCCTTCCCCTCTACTTTGGCTAGTTGGTTCTTGATATTTGCATGCCTAGCAGCAGTATCCATTGTAGCAGCCAGAGAATACACAAGTTAAAAGAAAACAAAATCAACTTTAGAAAGACGCAGGCACTTGGGGCGCCTGGGTGGCGCAGTCGGTTAAGCGTCCGACTTCAGCCAGGTCACGATCTCGCGGTCCGTGAGTTCGAGCCCCGCGTCGGGCTCTGGGCTGATGGCTCGGAGCCTGGAGCCTGTTTCCGATTCTGTGTCTCCCTCTCTCTCTGCCCCTCCCCCGTTCATGCTCTGTCTCTCTCTGTCCCAAAAATAAATAAAAACGTTAAAAAAAAATTAAAGAAAAAAAAGAAAGAAGCAGGCACTTGATATAAATAAAAAATGTACTCAAAGTCTATTTTCTACTGTTGATTTGCACCAAATGGATAGAACATTTTCAGGTACAATTCTCTCTGTGCTGCTATATTCCAGTCCTGTTGTTACCCTTAAAAATGTTGCAAGTTGCAATGGATACCATCAGATCTAATTCCTCCTGGGGCCCAAAGATACTCTTCTTTTTCATCTTTTATTTTGATCATGGAGGTATTTTCACAGAGTTTATCCTCAATGATAAATTACATTCCGATTCTTTGAGTCAGAGCAATGTTTTAACATGCACATCAACATCGGGGTTGCTGGCAGCAATTTCTTACTCGACACATCTACAAAGGCAAGAGAATTAAAAGCAAAGATGAACTATTGGGACCTCATCAAGATAAAAAGCTTCTGCACTGCAAAGGAAACAATCAACAAAACTAAAAGGCAACTGATGGAATGGGAAAAAATATTTGCAAATGACATATCAGATAAAGGGCCAGTATCCAAAATCTATAAAGAACTCACCAAACTCCACACCTGAAAAACAAATAACCCAGTGAGAAATGGGCAGAAGACATGAATAGACACTTTTCTAAAGAAGACATCCAGATGGCCAACAGACACATGAAAAGATGCTCAACATCATTCCTCATCAGGGAAATATAAATCAAAACCACAGTGAGATACCACCTCATGCCAGTCAGAGTGGCTAAAATGAACAAATCAGGAGACTATAGATGCTGGAGAGGATGTGGAGAAATGGGAACCCTCTTGCACTATTGGTGGGAATGCAACCTAGTGCAGCCGCTCTGGAAAACAGTGTGGAGGTTCCTCAAAAAATTAAAAAATAGATCTACCCTATGACCCAGCAGTAGCACTGCTAGGAATTTACCCAAGGGATACGAGAGTGCTGATGCATAGGGGCACTTGTACCCCAATGTTTATAGCAGCACTTTCAACAATAGCCAAATTATGGAAAGAGCCTAAATGTCCATCGACTACAAATGGAAAGATGTGATTTATATATACAGTGGAATACTACTTGGCAATGAGAAAGAATGAAATCTGGCCATTTGTAGCAATGTGGATGGAACTGGAGAGTGTTGTGCTAAGTGAAATAAGTCAGGCAGAGAAAGACAGATACCATGTTTTCACTCATATGTAGATCCTGAGAAACTTAACAGAAGACCAGGGGGGAGGGGAAGGGGGAAAAAGTTACAGAGAGGGAAGGAGGCAGACCATAAGAGACTCTAAAATGCTGAGAAAAAACTGAGGGTTGATGGGGGGTGGGGGAGAGGGGAAAGTGGGTGATGAGCACTGGGTGTTGTATGGAAACCAATTTGACAATAAATTATATATTTTTAAAAATCGGGGGGTTTTTTTTGCCAGTTTTGCCTGGAGATGGGAAATTTTTAGAGATTAATTTAAAACATCTCAAAACCACATGAACATGGGACAATAAAGACTATTAATGATTAAAAAGTGGTTTTCTGGACTTTGAAGAATTCTCACCCATGAGAGCCACTTGATATTTTCACTTCACAGGAAGAAACAAGCCTAAGCACAAAGATTTAAATTAGAAAGAAGAACGTACTGACAGTGAAGACTGATATATGGTATACATTAGAAGTGGTTCTGAAAGCTAAGGGCAGCCACCATGGAAAACAGTATGGAGGCTCCTCAAAAAGTTAAAAATAGGACTACCCTACCATCCAGCAATCACACTACTAGGTATTTACCCAAAGAATACAAGAACACTAATTCAAAGGGATACATGCACCCTGATGTTTATAGCAGCATTATTTACAAATAGCCAAATTATGGGAACAGCCCATGCTGCCATCAAGTGATGAATGGGTAAAGAAAATGTGGTATGTGTATATACAATAGGAATATTACTCAGTCATAAAAAATGAATGAAATCTGGCCATCTACAATGATGTGGATGGAATTAGAGAGTATAGTCTTAAGTGAAATAAGTCAGGCAGAAAAAGACAAATACCATATGATTTCGTTCATATGTGGAAACAAAACAAACAAGCAAAGTATAAAAAGAGAGACAAAAAAAGAAACAGACTCTTAATTATAAAGAACAAACTGATGGTTACCAGAGAGGAGGTGGGTAGAGGGATTGGGTGAAATAGGTGATGGGGATTATGGAGAGCACTTGCAATGAGTATCACGTGTTGTGTGGATGTGTTGAGTCACTATATTGTACACCTGAAATTAATGTTACACTGTATATTAACTAACTAGAATTTAAATGTAAACTTAAGAAAAAGCTAGGTGTAGAATCTTCATCTAGGAAGATGTTAGAAATTGAACAGATTTGCACCAGTCTGCGAAAGTTTGGCATATTAGAGTAATGGCAATGGAATGTGTATGGAAGTGATATGACATTTCCAGACCAGGTTCATGAAATCCTTCCACATCTTCCAGTAAATGGAAAGGATTTCAAGGTCTCTGAGAAAGTTGAGACCACAAAATGGAAAAATACTGAAGCTTAAATGAGTATATGGAAGGTGACCAAACCAGAACATCTGTCTGAATTCTATGGGTTTGGTAATAACTTTTAGTTATATTAAGCCATGAGATTTTCAAAGTGTTGTTGTTGTTGTTGTTGTTGTTGTTGTTGTTGCTGTTGTTGTTGTTGCAGCTAATATAAACTTACCCTAACTAATACACTGACATTGTTATTTTTTTTAAGCTTTCTTTGTTGGTGTTATGTATGTCTAGCCTGAGTTAGAAGGTGTATTACTTTTCTGTGGATGCTGTAACAGATTACCACAAACTTAGTGGCCTAAAACAGTACAAATTTATTATCTTACAGTTTTGCAGGTCAGAAATCCAACCTGTGTCTCACTAGGCTAAAATTAAGGTGTTGACACAGCTCTATTCCTTTATGGAGGCTCTAGAGGAGAATCTGTTTTCTTACCTTTTGCAGCTTCTAGAAACTGCCCACATTCCTTGGCTTGTTGCCCCCTTCCATCTTCAAAGCCAATAATGACAGTCCAGACTTTTCCACATCATGTTATTCTGACACTGACTTTTCTGCCTTCCTCATGCACATATAAGATCCCTTATGATTACAGTGGGCTCACCTGGGTAATCCTAGATAATCTCCCTATTTTAAGGTCAGCTGATTAGCAATCTCAAATCCATCTGAAACCATAATTCCCCCTTGCCATGTAACCCAACAGGTTACAGGTATTAGGATATAGATACTAATGGAGGACAGGGGGACATTATTCTCCCTACCACTGAAGGGTACCTAAAACATTGCTTATTAAGGTAAAATTTAGCCTTAAATTAAGCATGAACTTCCTCACCCAGATTAGCCATACTCTGATATCTCTCAGGGTAAAAACCAGTATGTCCTATAAATACCAAATGACACTTGCTATTAACTGTCTTTTAAAATAATTAAAAGTGTATTTACCTAACCATTTAGTCATTATTTAATTTGTACATTCATTAGAGTTCCATATTTTTCCAAGATAGAATTTGACCACATTTGAACCACATTTCACATCTCATCTAAGGGGGAAAAAATTGAAAAAGTGATGCTGTAAACATCTTTACATCAGGTAAACGTTATTCAGAGGATCTATCTTTGCATTTTTTCAGGATTCTCAACTAGAAAGAACTACCTCTGTGTGTGTATATTCATATTCACAGTCATACATGTGCATGCATTCATATATGAGAAACAAATTCTCCCCCCTCCAGAAAGCAGAGGTCAGGGCAAAAGAGGGAGAGAGACTTGGACTGAAGTTATAATGAGAAAAGACACTAAAAATAACATTGTGGCTTTTGTGGGATCCCATATTTATCTTTTCAGATGCTTCCAGAGCAAACATAGTCCATTTATAAATGAAAGGAGGATTTTGCTGTCAACCTAGAAGCTCCACCTGAGATCTGGGAAGGAAAAGCCCCACCCTCACTCTTTTAGTCTCTTACCTCATGACCTGAGGCAAATACCACCACCACCACCGCAGCCCTCTGAAAAATGTAGGTGTAGGCAGCTATGCTCACCTTTGCAGTACAGAAAAGGAAAGCAGTTAGTATTTAAATCTACTCAAGAAATATGGTTTCAATATGGCCATTTTTCCAACCTCAACAATTATATCTGAAATGAGATTCAACTTCAATTAAATATCATATTTTCATGTATTCTAGTCTTAGGATAGGGTACAGAGACCCTGCCTATGTGGCTCAGAAGTGACCTGGTTACCATAGCAGAGATGAAAAGGGAAAGTGAATAGTTAGCAAGGAGATGTGCCTCCTTCCCACTAACCACCATTCTCCTGAGGGGTCAAGAATACAGTGCAAGGAACAGGAGGTTAATAATGAGTAAGAAGAGCATTTGAATTCTGACTTCACCCTACTTAGTGTCTGACCACAAACAAATTCCACAAATCTTCTGGTCTTGCATTTTTTTCTTCTTTAAAGATGTAATAATCATTCCTACCTTCAAAGAAAGCTCTTGTGATAATTAAACAAGAATATGTTTGGGGAGATTCTAATAGATCACTTGGTCTGTGGATATTTAAGAACATTTGAGTACATTTTTACAGCTCTTTTGACAGTCCTGAACCTACCTGCCCTCAAATCTATTCATCACCCTTCTTCTGCTCTTCCTCCGTATGTTGCAGAGGGGCTGACCCCTGTATGCTATCTTCCCCAGACTTCTATATCACCTGGCTGGGTTTCACTCATGGAAAGCACTATGGATGTTAGACAACAAGTGGTACAGGGGGAATCCAAGGTATGTTTCCCCTTCCCTACTCCCGGCCTTTAGTGGTTTTCTGGCAGCAGTTACATGTCCTTCATGGTTCTACCTTCTAGCAGACAGGCTCACCACATTGTCCTCTGGTCAGATGATCTCAGCTCTTTAGGCATTGTTAATACTATCTTATTCCAGATTAGGGATAGTAATGGCTAACTTTTGGGTTAGCTCACCGGTGATGTCCATGTGGCTTGGTTTGACTCTCCACTTCTCCATCACTTCTGTAACTACTTCCCTGCATTAGGCTCCCTATTTTAAATATTCAAAATAGTTTCTGTTTTTCTGGTGAAATCTTGACTGATAGAATTCTTTTCCTCTTTCCTAAGCAGTGACAGTAGAAGGAGCAATATAAAGGTCAGGAAAAGAGCCTGCCTTGGAGTTACTTTATCCAAGCAAAGTCAGGACTTGCAGTCCTTATTTTGACTTGCCCATTACCTGCTCATTTTATGTGATAATTAAGATCATAATTTAATGACCTGTACAGAGGGGAAGTACCAAGAACCACCTACCACTATCTAAATGTATGGTTTCAAGAGTACCATCAAGTATAGTTGTTTGCCATCCTACACATCAGTGAGCAAGGCTTTCCAACAGATAAAATGACTAATAAACAATAGGCTAGAATTGTTGTGATGTGCAGAGGAGATAGACAAGGTTGGGAGCATGAAGTGCCTATTGAGAGACACTTGAGCCTTCTATTCACTTCATTCAAGTGTCTGCCTAAATGACATCTCAGGAAAGCCTTCCCTGACCATCAGATCCAGACTAATGCCTTCCCTGAGCACTTGATTCAAATTACTGCCTTCTGTGACCACTTGATTTAGACCAGAGCCTTCCCTGATCACCTTATCTAAACCAGTGCCATCACCATCACCACTACTCTCTTTCCTTTTACTTCAAGGCATTTATGAATAGTGGATTTCACATTATACATTTATTTGTTTACCATCTTTTCCCCAAGGAAACCTTGGGAGATTAACGACTTTATTTTATTCATCATAAATGTCAAGAACCTAGCACTGGACCTGGAATATAGTAGTAACAGTAAATATGTGTTCAATGAATGAATGAATGTGAGAACACTACCCAGCCTTGTGTTTGGATATGCCTTCTCCCCACTACACATTCACTACCTCAATCAAGAGTATTCATTACCTACTTCTACCTATAAATCCCAAACTAACAACCAGCAGGCCCTTTTTAATGCTCTGCAGAAAGCATCTGATGACTTTTTGATTCTCAAGCAGTGGTTACCACTTTCAAGGGCCTCATGATGCTGTTTACTTATCCCAGTTCACCTTGTTTTTGCTTTTTCAGTTCTTATTGGTTTTTTGCTTCCTGAATATCTCCCTGGACCTTTTCACCTATGCCTTGCCCATCTGTCTGTCTAGGTTCCTAACTAGCCTCTGTCTCAGTGTTTTAATCTTGACACAAAATCATGTATATGTCTTGGGTTCTCTCTCTTAACTTGCTGTCAACACTTAATTTAGATCCCCAATGTTTGGTTTTCCTTTCTTACATATACCCATGTTCTACACATTGCATGTTAAAATAATGGAAGGAAAGGGAAGACTGAATAAGGGGAAAATAGGAGATATCTAAAATAAAACACATCTGCTTTGCCATTTTTTCTATGGTTGTACTTTACCAAGAGTACCTTAAGTTTGGATTCTTTTGAGCTGATGACTTAATATATATAATCTTGGGGAAGGTTATATGACCTTGTGGTCTAGCTTGCTCCAAAGTAGCCATGATATAAAGCAAAAAGCTCAATGCTAATGGTAAGCTCCACATTCAAGAGGAGCCTCTAATCCTGGACTGATAAATAATAAGTAAAATTAGCCCTGCTAATCCCTAGTTGCTGCAGGCTTTGGTGATTATCCATGCTGTTGAAGTAAACTTAAATTATTTATTTAACAGTATTTTGTGCTTAGAAACACCTTCATTAGTCTCCCTATTTTGTGAAGGTAATGTATGCATTGGTGGAATGGAAAAGGATTTGGCTTAGGAGTTAAGAAAGCTGGATTCTGGTATCAGCTCTACCACTCATTAGCTATATGACTTTGGGCATTCCATCTCTGTAGGTCTTGATGTCCTCATCTCTAAATGAAAGGTTTAGAATTAGATAATCTCTGAAATTATTTCAAGCCTTAAAATTCTGTACAACCTAGGAAATAAGTAAAAGCACTCAGATGTGTAGATTTCTTTGCCAAAACGGCACTAAAAACAGTATTTTTTTCTTAAAATTTTTATTTTATGTATTTATCTTTAATATAATTTATTGTTAAGTTAGCTAACATACAGTAGATTCCCATGATTCACCAGCACACCCATAGCCTTCCCACAGAACCAGTCTCCATGATGGATCATGTAGGGGTACCCATTAAGGGTGTAGACATGCTGGGTGAATTCCTGAATTGGATGTTTGGAGAAGACGCAGAGGCCACTGCCAATAATGCCACTCCTGAAGTAGTGTGCGGCAGGGTAGCTTATCCCAACAAGTGCCTTCCTCAATGCCCCTCACCCATTTTCCCTTCTGCCTTCCCCCAATCAACCCTCAGTTTGTTCTCTGTATTTAAGAGTGTTTTATAATTTGTCTCCCTCTCTGTTTGAAACTACTTTTCCCCTTCCCTTCCCCCATAGTCTTCTTTCGACTATGGTATGGTGAAAAGAACTCTGGAGTCTCAGTGTCATTATTTTTCATAATTCTTTTCAAGTTTTTTTAGCTTCCATTCCTTTACCTGTAAAATCAGGAGTTTGCGCAAGAATGTATCTAAATACTCTTCTTTACTAAGGTCTTATAATTCTATGTTTCTATGACTACACAAAGTGTATTTCCCTAACATACTGTAAACAAATTTTCACATCTTTGAAAATCAACAACTATAAAATGGCAGTTGGAATTTGGGTGAGAGAGGTATAAAACCCTTTCACCTTGATAAGAGCTTTCTACCTAGTAAATTTCATGAGGATAAAAACATTACTTCATTATTCATAATATGGATGGATGGATAGATAGATAGATAGATAGATAGATAGATAGATATAAAAAAGGAGATAGGGATTTTATAATAGGGGCACCAGAAAAAAGAAGGAGTAGCTAACATGAATATGTGGTTTAATGTGATTACTAGTTTTAGGCCATAAGCCAGATTTCATCTTTGATAAAAAGTAATTCCAATGGATCCAATCTTTGTTTTATTTCTCACATTTTCCAAATTTCACCCATTCCCTAGACTTGATCTACTAGAGCCAATATACAGCCAATATCTCTAAGACTGATTGAAGGGCTTGTTTTTTACTAACTAAACTGTCGATATTATACTCATAAGATCCTCCTTCTTCATTAATATTAATAAGAGTTAATTCCTTAACTTTATTATAAAATATTAACTGAAGTAGGTTAAGAATCACAAATGCTTAAAACCTATGATTTGAGTTTGTATTATTTTCCAAGAAGGCAAAAATTCTTTGCTATACTATGATAGCAAAATAAGGGGGGTGGGAGGGAAGGGAGGCAAGGTAGTTTCTTATTTCTTGGGGTGAAAGCATTTCAATACGATTTCCTATCTTCAAGAAGACTGTCATGGATAATTAAAAGGAAGATATATGTAAAAGTACTTAGCACAGGGACTGGAACATGGTAGCTGTTTGATAAATGTGATTCTCCTTCCTTCCTTTCTTCCTTCTACAAATGGACTCCTAGATGATCCCCAAGATGATTCTGAATCCTGGAAGTTCTAAATCATTCCCACTCCATACTTTACTATGCTTCTGTGCTTTTAATAAAGGCTAGTGAACATCTCTATGCTTCATATAGCCTCAGGCTGTTCATTTTATTTCTACTGGTGTCTAAACAGATAAAAGGCACAAGACATGCAGAGTCAAGATTCAGCATGCTTTACGGATTTTGCCTTACAGAAGGCTATTTTTAATTTGTGAGCTCTGAGAACACATTGTAAAAGGAAATGAGTACTGCTTGTTCAGTCTTCCTCAGTTTGGGACCTTTCCCACCTCCTTCTAGGACAGTGGAGTTCTAAGACATGGGTGGAGATCAGCATCCTCTGTAGGGCATACCTACAAAATCTGTTGGACTCCCTGAGTTTGGGGCACAAACTTGCAGATTTAAAAGGCTTCTGTCATCCTCTTTGCCTCACATATAACAAAGATTATTGAATTCCATTTTCTCAGTCATTGATTTATGCCTTACATTTTTTCTTAATGATAACTAAAACTGTTCAAGAATGTACTCAGTCTATTCATATATGCTGATTAATGGTAATGATGTATTATATTTGTTTATGTGTACCTATCCTTTTTAGCACAAAGGATTAAGTTTTCTTTTGACAAAACATATGATAATTTATAAGATAGAAAACCAGGCCTAAAGAAAAAGGAGAATGTAAGCGTGCCAGCCATGAGGGTCAGTGTGGTTTCTGTAACTGACCTTCACATTTAATTATGAATCCCCTGGCAGCCAGGGCTGTAATGTACATCAGAGAGGAAGAAGTATACCAGTGTACAGAAAAGAGAAAAAACTTTTTTTAGCACTAAATTATAAATAGAATGATACACAGGGATTTACTTTAGAGATATGGAGGTATTTATGGACAAACTTCTTAATATATTTATACCAAATTAAGTGGGGTTCAAATGGCAATTTTTGATGGTAACTTTCAATAAAATACTCATGGCATAGGATTAAAGAACAACTTGGAAGATGAATATGTGATATTATTAAAGTTTGAGACCAATTCTGAAAGTGCCTGGAAATGCAGTTGATCCAGGGGAAGAGTATAGAAGGCTTAGAGAAGGAAAAAACTGTCTCTTAGATGACCTAACTAGAACTCTACATCTCACAACTCCGCTCCTAAAAGAAGGCATAAGAGATTATACTCTTACCTTAAACTAATGTAACACTGTGCCTATTTACTCAAATAAGAGAAATTTTAAATGAGAGATATTATACTCTCAGAATAAGACCTAAAAGACTGGGTTTCTACACTGTTTGAATCCTTAAGCTTGGAAAATCAAAGAAGCAAACACCATGGTGTTAGGTGCCGAATTCGTGCTCCAGCCTGAATTAAAGATCACCCTACCTCCACAGGATTTGACTGCATATGTCTATGGGAGCATTAGATTAAGAATCCTTACAATAATCTGACTTCACTTAGCCAAACTAGAATATGCTCTTTTAATATAGAGGTATAAAGTCTTTTTATCAATCTGGGTTTTCCGTATATCTGCCCATTTAAAACCTCTATGTCATTTCAGCAGGGGGGTTTCCTGATCCCCTATACTAAGGTGGACCTCCCCAGTGTGTGTCTCCCAGCTTACTAATTATACTTACTACTCATTATACTAGTTATAATTAGTCATTTAATGTTTCTCCTCTTCTTCAGAAAGGAAGACCACAGGAAATAAATTTGTCTCTTTCATTACTGATATTCTTTGTGTCTAGAATATAGTGTCTGATTTATTATCAATCTTCAAATCCCATTTGTTAAATTATTGAATGCATTTTGCTATTTTTCAATATTTCTTTATAACTTTATTTGTTTGTTTCATAGCTTTTGATAAATTATCATTCTACTCATCAGGAGTGAACTCATGTAGTGTGTATGTTGGATGTAACAGGTATGACATCATTTATTCCTTAAAACCCCCCTATGAGAAAAACATGATTATTATCTTCATTTCACTAATGAGAGAACTGAGGCACCAGGAGGGAAAATACTTCCAAGAGTTGTACTGTTAGTAAGTGGTAGAACTAGGATTCACTCTCAGGCAGTCTGGCTCCACATTCCACAATCTTTACCACATAATATGGGACCTATGACTAAATTACCTTTAGGGTTTTAATAATTTCACCCTCTCACAGAGTACCCAACTCACTGCATTCTTAACTTTTATTATCAGTAACTCATTATTTTAATCTGCTTTTCTCTGATTTAAAACGTTGAGATTTAATATTGTTTCATTGTTTATTAGCTCCTTGTATTTCTTTAGGAAATTAGTACATGTATTTTTTTTTTGCTGCTGAATGGTTCCCTTTATTTTTTTATATATATGAAATTTATTGACAAATTGGTTTCCATACAACACCCAGTGCTCATCCCAAAAGGTCCCCTCCTCAATACCCATCACCGAATGCAAATTGGTGCAGCCGCTCTGGAAAGCAGTGTGGAGGTTCCTCAGAAAATTAAAAATAGACCTACCCTATGACCCAGCAATAGCACTGCTAGGAATTTATCCAAGGGATACAGGAGTACATGTATTTTTAATTGATGGAGATAAAGGGGAAAAAAAGAGGAAAAAGTCTACTTTTCAGGGTAGACCAACAGGACTAACTAACCAACTAACTAACTAAAGTAACCAAAGTGTTGCTTGTAGGGACTAAAAGGCATGGGGGAAGGTACCAACAATGTCTCTATTTTTAGTGTGGTCATGAATTTATCCTGGAAGCCAGTGCTCTTCAGAGAGGAAAAGGAGCACTGTACTAGTAACATCAGGCAAACTGGAATATAGAGTCACCTTACTTATTTCTTACCTGAGCATCAGGCTGGCTCTAGTTCTGAGAACTAGTGGCTGCTACCGGTTACCACTAATAGTTTTATCCAGCATATCATGTGGGCCATGTTCATTTTTCTAACATTTCAGCATCGCACAACTATTTGTACTGTCCTCTTCAATGTATTCTCTTGGAAGACTACAGCTTATCCCAATGATGCTGCAATTGTTCAAAATATATCTTGTAATCCTATTTGGCATCACCTTGTGAACCATTTATTGGCTTCTTTAAAAAATCCATCTGAATACATCTTATTAATATTTTTTATTCCATTTAGTCAGCTCTTTGCATATAGAGACACTTAATAAATATTAGAAGAATTCAATGAGATGGAATTAGATTCCAAAACTCCAGATGACCCTTAGAGAATGAAGATTCATTACCACTGGGTCTATTCAATAGGCCACAACTCAGAAAAAAAGACTAGAAAGTGATATATGTTAACCATGCTTATCTTTAGGTTTTAGAATTATAAAGTATAAGTTCAGAAAACAGTAAAGAACAAAACAAAATCAGGCTTTCAATATGAATATGTATTACTTTTAAATTAACAATTTTCATTTTATTTTGTTTTTATATACCATGCTTCATGTAATTCCAAAGGAGAATTTTTCAAATATGTTACATAATATTACCATTTGGGGAATATGTGTACAACTTTCAGAAGTGATTACTTTGAAAGGGACAACACACATTTATATGAGTACATTCTGTAATGTTTGTTTAAAAAAATAATCTACTACTTTGTAATCATGCTTCTATTTTAGATATTTTCATGAATATGTCATGACATGGATCATATGAGGGACAGGATTTTAAAAATAAGAGAAATAAACATTCAAGAAATAAGTAGATGACACTGAGGGTCAGGGCACATAGCCAGCTGCCTGGGGAGTGGTCTCTAAAGCTACACTCTTCTCTAGTACTGTGAAATAGAGCAGCAATAGTGGTTCATCCAGAAGTTCTGCCTAGTGATAAGCAATGTGGACATTTGCCTACCCAGATATTTAGAGACTGAGAATAAGCTTTATCATTCCAGTCTTATGGAACGAAACCGTAGTATAAAAGTTTCAACAATTTGTCTACATTGGTAGTGTAATGAGGGACTGTTGAGCTTTCAGACTGGAACATTGAGAGGGCATACACAGACAACCCATACCAATATACATACATTTCTGTCACTGTAGAACCAACTAGAACTGCCGTGCCCTCAACACAAACTGCCCCATAAACCAAGAGCTAATTAAACACAAACAGGGTTGTTATCACTCACCAATAGATGGAGTGGTGTATGGAAGGGTGTTCTAAGCAAGAGTGTCCATGTCAATAATGAGGCTTTCTATGAAGAGCTATCTGAAACTTGTTGATGGGCAATGGGAAAGAGAAGAGGGAGAGGACACTGTGGCTGGTGGCTGAGAACTC
The DNA here is from genome assembly GCF_022837055.1 of Prionailurus viverrinus. Classification (NCBI taxonomy): domain Eukaryota; kingdom Metazoa; phylum Chordata; class Mammalia; order Carnivora; family Felidae; genus Prionailurus; species Prionailurus viverrinus. Next base: position 214,332,691 of record NC_062561.1, read on the forward strand.
AAGGCCACACCCTAAGGCAGCAGGAATATATGTTGAAGGAGGCCATTGTACCAGCTCCTTTTGAGCCACGGCCATGTTCGGAGCAGATATTACTATATGACTGCTGCATTCTCTGTGGATGAATATTAGGCTGGGATATGAAGAAGGTGGGGACGGTGGAAAGCCAAAACTGGTTCCCCTCTCCCTGTGGAAAGGAGAAGTGTGTGCCCGGTGTAAAAAGAAAACATTATAAAGTGCCTGTTTATGTGCTAAAGTAATTTCTAATTACTGGAGGCTGGGAACGTGGTCTGGTGTGGTTAAAGGAGGGCGCTCAACACCAGGACAGTGACCATTCTGTTCTCTCTGCCCTTAGCCTCCTCATGTGACTGGCTGCAAGTCACCTACCTCCTTCCTCCCCAGAACTCCCAGCTAGATGATTTGGGTAACGTTTCCCATTCAGTCAACACTTGGCATCTGGCATTCTCAAGCCCTTTAAAAATTTAGACTAATTAATAGTATCCCTTTGAGACTAGAAGTTAACTATTATGAACATGATGATACTTCTAGTTGACAGTGATTGGAGACACACAGAGTTTAAATGATTTCCCTCCAGGGGTTAGAATCCCTAAGTGTGGGTAAGAGCTAATCTTGGGCTATCACCACTCAACCCCACACCCTGGCAGACCACACCAGGGAACTCACAGGGTGCTTTGAGGATTAATGAGTTATTTATTCAACCTTTCAGGCAACTCAGATTAGGTGCTAAAGAAATACAAAGCAATTCTAATACAGATGGGGGCTTTATTTTCATAAAACCACACTAATACTGCTGAACCCTTAGCTCATTGGGCAGAGCTCCTTCCTGGTCATCTCCTCTCCACTAGAGACTGTCACAGGACAGACTGTTAAAACTAGATTGAATTATTACTCCTTCATTTTAGTTGTAATTTTTTCTCTTCAAAAAATCACAACATACTCCTTGAAAAAAAAGCTTTAGTAATCAAAAATTACACAGATAGAATAATACTTCCTCAACCTTTGTCCTATACCCATCCCTAACGACCCCAATCAAATTTCCCAGTGCTAAACACTGCCCACTTTCTTCTCTGTCCTCCCAAGCAATCACAGACAGCATTAGTAATAATATTTTGGAGGCTGTGTAGTCTGATTGCCAACTCCATGATTTCCTAGCTATACAATCTTGGTCAAGTTCATTCACCTCTCTTGAGCTTCAGTTTGCTCATTTGCAAAATGAAAATAATTATAATGTTTCTTTCACAAACATTTCTTTCATGTTTCTTTCATTTAATCTAATTTAAATATTAAATAAGATTCCTATTCTGTACAGTTAAATAAATATAAACTATAGTTTTTAGGAATATATACAGTAGTTTATTTTACAGAATAGGGTCATTTCAAGTGATCCTATTTTGAGTTTTGCAAAGTGACTTTTCACCCAACCGTCTGCCATCACCAAAGGATTTCCCCCCTGTTAGTTTTTAAAGATGGGGTAATGTTCAGAATACTAACAGTCTGGCCCAGACATTGAGCAGTCAGGAAGAAGATACTGAACAATCAGAGGAGATGCCAGGCAAAAACAGCAGGTGGATACCAACTAAAATATCAGCAATGTCTAGGGAGCAAACGTATTCTTTTCTGCTTAAATCATCCCTTTAGTTTCTGTAGAATGTTTCATCATTTTTAATAGTGCTTCAAAAAGCATGTTTGTGTATTTTTTCATTGATTTCTTGCTTACTTGCTATGTGTCAAGGACCATGCTCTATATGACTTCTATACTTTGAAATGATTAAGGATTACTTTGCGTACATTATATAGCCAGAGTTCCATGTGTGTTTTGAAAGGTTGCATATTCTGCAGTTGTGGATGCATGTTTTTATATAGCCATAAAGCAATTTTTAAAAATGTGTTATTCATGGGCTCCTGTATGGCTCAGTTGGTTAAACATCCGACTCTTGATTTCAGCTCAGGTCATGATTTCGTGGTTCATGAGTTTGAGCCCCATGTTGGGCTCCACACTGAGCATGGAGCCTGCTTGAGATTTTCTCTCCCTCCGCCTCTGCCCCTCCCCCTTCCCTGCTCTCTTATGCATGCACTCTCTTTCTCTCTCCCAACAAATAAAACATTTTTTTAATGTGTTGTTCAGGGGTGCCTGGGTGGCTCAATCAGTTAAGCATCTGACTTCAGCTCAGGTCATGATATTACAGTTCAGAGTTCAAGCCCCACATTGGGCTGTGTGCTGACAGCTCAGAACCTGCAGCCTACTTTAGATTCTGTGTCTCCCTCTCTCTCTCTGCCCCTCCCCTCCCTCTCTCTCTGTCTCTCTCTCTCTGTCTCTCTCTCTCAAACATTTAAAAATATATATTTTTTAAAAATGTGTTGTTCAAGTCTCTGTTACTCCACTGAGTTTTTTTGCTACTTCTATCAATCATGAAGAGCAGTATATTAGAATTTTCCACTATGATTATTGATTCTTCTATCTCTCCTTGTTTGTTTTGTCAGTTTTGGTGGAGGCTAGACTAAATGGTAATTTACAATTACCTTTACAGGTAATTCAAAATCTACTACTACCTCCTCATAAATTAACTGGTTTAGTTTTGTCTACACTGTGGCCCATAAATTAATGAACTATCATTAGTTCAATAACAATGGTTATTTAGATGTCACATGGTTGAACTTCAAAAACAAATTCTAATAAACTGTCCACTATTTAATGTGGATTAGGAAAAAAATAGAAAACTAACACATCAAACTCAATATTTCATGGATTAATTACTTAAAATGAAACCAGACTTAAGTTTTTAAGGAGTCGGCTTAAAGAAAAATATTTCTTGTATAAGGTTACAGATTACACTAGAATATGACAAATATCTTGAAGCTAGTTCACAAATGATTGAGGTTTGAAAGACCTTGAACTAGATAATAAATTAATGAAAAACCCGTTAACACAACAAAAGACATGTTTTTAAATTGGTGAACTGCTCTGCATATTGTGGGCACACAGTAAATATAGTGATGCCTCCTTGTACTAAGGTCTGAGACTAATGCCAGCATTGTAAACTAATTACAATTTTAAAGATTTTGACTTATTTATACCCAACTTTTATGCAGAAGCTATTTCAAGTATTATCTAGGTATAATTAATTGTGCTTTTTCAAGAGATGATATTTACCTTGAATATATTTACATGTTAAAAAGTCTTGCTTTACTTATTTAATTGCTTGGAGGACGCCACCAAGTTTAGATTGTTGATTTTAGGTTGACTTGTGCCCTTTACTTCTGGCTGTTGGGCTGTTTCACCAGCTTTTGGTGGACCAAAAAAAGTAAAGGGGTTAGTTGAAGTTTTGATTTTCCATCATTTGTGGATGTTAATTTGCCCTTCCTAAGGCCACTGCCACAAGTAATAAATACAACATTGTCAATAGTCCAATAATTTAAACTGAAGAAACTTTGGCTACAATTCTCTAATAGTAGCATAGCTTATGTCTTTATAGTCTTTAAAGGCTACAAAGCACTTTCATAGACACTGATTAAATTAATCTTCACCAAAAAATAAATAAAAATAAAAATAATCTTCACCCAACCTTGTGAAGTAGGTAGAGTGTTGTTATACAAAGTGTGAGGGTGCCCTTGGGAAGTTTGAAGCTAAAGAACTAGCTTCTAGGGGCGCCTGGGTGGCGCAGTCGGTTAAGCGTCCGACTTCAGCCAGGTCACGATCTCGCGGTCCGGGAGTTCGAGCCCCGCGTCAGGCTCTGAGCTGATGGCTCAGAGCCTGGAGCCTGTTTCCGATTCTGTGTCTCCCTCTCTCTCTGCCCCTCCCCCGTTCATGCTCTGTCTCTCTCTGTCCCAAAAATAAATAAACGTTGAAAAAAAAAATTTAAAGAACTAGCTTCTTTTGAGGCTAGAGAACTGTCTTTTAGGACATTTAAAGCAGCCAGTGCATTTCAAGAGAAAATGGATTTTATCTTTAGGGTAAGTTCTCCTTTTGTTCCAGGAGACATTGTTGTTGTCAAGCAGTTATAAGGCAGTACCTTATAGGCAATTCTTAGAAAACCTGTTAGATTGAAATGTTAAGAATTTGGTTTCCTAATGTAAAATTAGTCTATTAACAAGAGCATGACACCAAAGGTTTGGACAATTTTTAAAATTTGTTTTAAGTTCCCTTTTGCTGGAAAATACTTTTTGTTCTTGGTAAATGTGTCTATATCCTTGCCTAAACACTGACTGGCTCATAGAAAAGGGTCAGTTGGCTGATGGTCAAGAGGAACAAGCAAGGTTGACCTTCTCTTTCACATCATCTAAACAACAGATTGAGAAATGCATCAGACCTGACTGTGAAGTACACCAGCGAAATCAGTGATTTCTCAAACCTAGTGTCATAAAGGGCTTTAATACTGTATGCTTCAGGCTTTGACACATATACTATGAATCACTGTGATTGCCATGTCCATGACAAGTGGTCCAAGCCACATCTTGGAGGTAGGGATTAGCATTTCCTTGAAGGAAATGGATCTTCCTATCATGATGCATCCTGGGAAAGAAAATAGAGCCTATGGTGATGATTCTTCAATATGCCCACTGATAAGAGTTGAACTGGATTCACATCTCTTGGAAGCTTGGCAGGAGTTATGCAGTAATCAGTTTGGGTGTGGGAACTGCTGGGAGAGGTTATAAGCAAAGGTGAATTCACCATGAAGAGAAAGAAGCTTAATGATCAGCGTTTTTCACTTTGCAGGGCCTCTTCAGAGGTCTTAAGAGGAGCCCTGGCAATGTGTATACATGCTCATAGGTTTTCAAACTTGCAAAGCAAAATATTTTTGTATTATTTTTCTTATAGGAAACCCCAAAATTATATCAATTTCATTCCCCACAGAATCTGAGTCTGTCCTGATTCTAAGATAATCTGTGTTGAACTTCTGTTATCTGCAAGCCTTCAGTAAAGTTCTGTTAAATATTGCAGCCTTGTCTTGACTATTCTTTGAAGGAATTAAAGAGTACTGGGTCTATACTTGGGGCGAAATTGTGCAGGGTTGTGGCAATATCCTGGAGAAGTCAGTTATGAGGTGTGGTAGTTGACCAGCAGAAAGTGCAAGAGTGGTCTAAGGAATGACTGTGGGCCAGTGCAGGAGTGTACCTAATACCAAACATGCTTACCACCACTCCCACCTTTTTAGAGGGAAAGAAGCCTTGAAAGAAAACTTAATCCTACTATTTATGTACATAGGGGCTATTGGAGTTATATTCATTTTAGAGAGTAAGAAACTAAAAAGAACAAATGAAACAAATGACTTAAAACTGTGAAGCTAGTGTGTGGAATTAACAGGAATGGAGCCCAAGCCTTTTGATTTCATGGTCAGTTTCCACCATCCTGAAAGTGGTACCTTGAGGTTCAGAGGTTCCCATCTAGGAAAACTGAACAAAAAGGAAAAGGCAACTTTAAGCTAATTTTGGTTGCTTTTGTAGTGAGTCCCTTACCTGTTTGTATGAACAGCTTGATAACATCCAGGATTCTTGTTTGAGTAGGAGTTTCAAAGCTCTGTTAGTGTGTATCCACTGTCTGATTCCATTTTTAAGAAATCCAAAAGCAGGCAAAACTAATCTGTAGTGATAGCAATCAGAAAGTGGTTGAGGAGGAGGTCAGGGGCATTGATTGATGGGAAAGAGGGCAGGAGGGAACTTTCTTGTTCCATCTATGTCTTATTACAGTCATCAAAACTCATAAAATTGAATACCTAATAATTGTGTATGTCATTGTACATTAGTTAAACCTCAATAAATATATAAAATAAATAAGACTAACCAAAACACCCATAAAACGAAAAATTAAATTAAAACTCTGTTACTCCTCAGAGACATGAGTAAGGATTCTCAAAGCATAGGGAGGTAAGATTCTCTGTTCTTCCTGTTGCAAGGGAAAATGTTTCCCCACATAGCAACATGTCACATATCTCCTTTTTATCTTTCACTGTCACTGGAGAACAATGTCATTGGCAGACACAGTATGATTATCAGGCAAACAATAATATTATTACTGGAAAAATTGGCAAGTTGTTTTCCGCAAAATCCCTTCCCAATCATAGAGTCGCATTTCCTTTCCTCCTATTCTCTGATACTCCAATCTCTCTGCTGCAGGTTGTGGTTTTTTTTTTTATTTTTTATTTTTTATTTTTTAAATAAACTCTAGTATGGCCTTTAATTATAAGTGCTGTATATTTATGTTCTTCACTGTTCTAATTCAGTAGGATTAATTCCAAGTAAACTAGTACAGATTTAGGGTCTTTATTTTTTTAAAAGTTTACACTACTCATTTTTTTAAATAAATGCATATATTTCTCTGATTATAAAGGAAATATGTCCCTTGGTGTAAATAAATTTAATGTGAGATAACCACTACTCACGTTTAAATGTGCTTTTCTTTTGTTGTGTTCCATAGTTGAGCTCATGCTGCATACTCAAGTTTTCTTCACCCTTTTAAACATAACATTACAGCATAAGCATTTTCTGACGTTATTTGAACCACTTTCTAATACAGGATATGCTTGATAATTATTACTACTTTATTTTTTAATTTGTCAAATAATTCTATCAACTTTCTGCTGATAATTATTTTCCTGTTACATCAATTAATAAATCAATGTCTGTCAAGAGCTTTTTTTCAAGTTTCATGTTAATCAAAGTTGGATAACATTTGTTCAAAATAATAAGCAGATTATGAGTAACTTGAGGGCAAGAATAATATTTCCTCCATCTTTGAATTATCCACAGTGCCAGCATATAATAGGAATTGAACAGACACTTGCAGATTGAATGAATGAATTATGGCCTTTAGATAATATTTCCAGGAATCAAGACTTGAGAGGTAGGTGGCTAGACCTTGCCTTCTGGAAATAGCATGGACTGTGCTGAGGACCCTCAAGCAAAAGTAGAATAATTTTTAGGCTAATTCTCTCCTGCTCTGAATTTGTAAGCCACCTTTTAACACCAGCATGAACTGTATATACATTGACACTGCTCAACAAATTTTGCTTAAAGATTTTACAGGTTCTAGCCACAAATTTTCTAGTTTTTTAACTAGTTATTACTAAATATAATTTGGAATGCATGACTTGTGATGTGCCTTTGTATTATGCCAATTGGTTATTGATTCAATATCATGGAAGCCTTTTAGAACAGGAATTCAAGATATTTTAGAGATTCTTTATTCATGCAGTTACTAAACCTTAAAACATTTAGAGCCAGAGAAGACCTGAGTGATCATCTATTTCAAGATCTCTTTTCAGAAAAGAGGAAGGTAACCAACTGATTTTCCAAGGCGTTCCAGCTGACCAAACTGATGTATCAGCATTTTGACTTCCATTTTTATGTTCTTTATGTGACAATATACTGCCTCATGTGGTTCTATTCTGTGGTTCATTAAGAGCAACACATGTTGAGGAAATATTTCCATTTTTAACAAAATTACTAAGGAGATCAGGATACTATGTATATATGTTATGCATCTCGACTTAAGCAAAACATTTGACAAAGTATTTATCTTTGTGCTTATATAAGAACAGTATAAACTGGATGCTGGGACAATTAACATTTTTTGTCAATATATGAAGTTTATTGTCAAATTGGTTTCCATACAACACCCAGTGCTCATCCCAAAAGGTGCCCTCCTCAATACCCATCACCTACTCTCCCCTCCCTCCCACCCCCCATCAATCCTCAGTGTGTTCTCAGTTTTTAAGAGTCTCTTATGCTTTGGTTCTCTTCCACTCTAACCTCTTTTTTTTTCTCTTCCCCTCCCCCATGGGTTTCTGTTAAGTTTCTCAGGATCCACATAAGAGTGAAAACATATGGTATCTGTCTTTTTCTGTATGGCTCATTTCACTTAGCATAACACTCTCCAGTTCCATCCACGTTGCTACAAAGGGCCATATTTCATTCTTTCTCATTGCCACGTAGTACTCCATTGTGTATATAAACCACAATTTCTTTATCCATTCATCAGTTGATGGACATTTAGGCTCTTTCCACAATTTGGCTATTGTTGAAAGTGCTGCTATAAACTTTGGGGTACAAGTGCCCCTATGCATCAGTACTCCTGTATCCCTTGGGTAAATTCCTAGCAGTGCTATTGCTGGGTCATAGGGTAGGTCTATTTTTAATTTTCTGAGGAACCTCCACACTGTTTTCCAGAGTGGCTGCACCAATTTGCATTCCCACCAACAGTGCAAGAGGGTTCCCGTTTCTCCACATCCTCTCCAGCATCTATCTCCTGATTTGTTCATTTTGGCCACTCTGACTGGCGTGAGGTGATATCTGAGTGTGGTTTTGATTTGTATTTCCCTGATAAGGAGCAACGTTGAGCATCTTTTCATGTGCCTGTTGGCCATATAGATGTCTTCTTTAGAGAAGTGTCTATTCATTTTTTCTGCCCATTTCTTCACTGGGTTATTTGTTTTTTGGGTGTGGAGTTTGGTGAGCTCTTTATAGATTTTGGATACTAGCCCTTTGTCTGATATATCATTTGCAAATATCTTTTCCCATTCCGTTGGTTGCCTTTTAGTTTTGTTGTTGTTTCCTTTGCTGTGCAGAAGCTTTTTATCTTCATGAGGTCCCAGTAGTTCATTTTTACTTTTAATTCCTTTGCCTTTGGGGATGTGTCAAGTAAGAAATTGCTACGGCTGAGGTCAGAGAGGTCTTTTCCTGCTTTCTCCTCTAGGGTTTTGATGGTTTCCTGTCTCACATTCAGGTCCTTTATCCATTTTGAGTTTATTTTTGTGAATGGTGTGAGAAAGTGGTCTAGTTTCACTCTTCTGCATGTTGCTGTCCAGTTCTCCCAGCACCATTTGTTAAAGAGACTGTCTTTTTTCCATTGGATATTCTTTCCTGCTTTGTCAAAGATTAGTTGGCCATACATTTGTGGGTCTAGTTCTGGGGTTTCTATTCTATTCCATTGGTCTATGTGTCTGTTTTTGTGCCAATACCATGTTGTCTTGCTGATTATAGCTTTGTAGTAGAGGCTAAAAGCCATTTATGAAAAGCCCATAGCTAACATCATCCTCAATGGGGAAAAACTGAGCTTTTTCCCTGAGATCAGGAACAAGACAGGGATGTCCACTCTCACCGCTGTTGTTTAACATAGTGTTGGAAGTTCTAGCATCAGCAATTAGACAACAAAAGGAAATCAAAGGCATCAAAATTGGCAAAGATGAAGTTAAGCTTTCACTTTTTGCAGATGACATGATATTATACATGGAAAATCCGATAGACTCCACCAGAAGTCTGCTAGAACTGATACATGAATTTAGCAAAGTTGCAGGATACAAAATCAATCTACAGAAATCAGTTGCATTCTTATACAGTAATAATGAAGCAACAGAAAGACAAATAAAGAAACTGATCCCATTCAAAATTGCACCAAGAAGCATGAAATACCTAGGAATAAATCTAACCAAAGATGTAAAAGCTCTATATGCTGAAAACTATAGAACACTTATGAAGGAAATTGAAGAAGATATAAAGAAATGGAAAAACATTCCGTGTTCATGGATTGGAAGAATAAATATTGTCAAAATGTCAATACTACCCAAAGCTATCTACACATTCAATGCAATCCCAGAGAATTAACATTTTTTAGTAATTCGTTTTATTTCTTGACTTTGTGAGAAATAATATGGGTGCATAAATATGCATAAAGCATGAAGGTGTAGCATAATAGGTTATTATAAAATAGAGATGTGTGTAACCACCAACCAGATCAAGAAATAAAACATTATTAATTCTAAATTAAGGCTATTATGAATAATGGCTGGGGTTTTTTTCATGCATCCTATATATCCATTTCTGTTGAAGACACACATACATTATGACCTATCAGTTCTGCTTCTAGGATCATAATGTATCTGCATCCTCAATTTTAGTAGATAGTGATTAATTTTCCAAATTGGTTGTATCAGTTTGCACTCTCACTCGTTATATATGAGATTTCCCATGAGCAGTTTTCCCTTTAGGGTTATTATTTTTTGCATACTATTTAAGAAATCTCTTCCTACTCTGAAAATGTTTGCTGGAATTAATTTCTATAATCTTTATTGTTTTGCTTATCACCTGGTTTCGTTTTTGTATATGGTATGGTACAAGATCAGATTTCTTCTTTTCCATATGAACATTCAGTCTCAACACCAGTAGTGAAGATTGTGCTTTCCTCAGTGCTTTGCAATACTACCTTTTGCATAAGTTAAATCTCTTTACCTGGGTCTCTTATGATCTGTTTATCTCTTCTGACAATAATACACTGACAGATACAGCTTCAGTAATGGTAAAATAAGTCTTAACTTCCTGGCTTTCTTCTCCAAAAATTCATTAGTTTTCTGGTCATGATGGAGTAACAGAGAAAAAGAGAGAGAGAGGGAGAGGGAGAAGGAGAGAGGGAAGGAAGGAAGGAAGGAAGGAAGGAAGGAAGGAAGGAAGGAAGGAAAGAGGGAGAGGTTGGGAAAGAGGGAAGGAGGGAGGGAGGAAACATGGAAGGAAGGGAGGGAGGAATAGATTCCCTCATAACTAACTATGCCATCTCCATCCCATTATCAGAAATGCTCTAAAAAGATTTATGAAGGTAGACATTGTTAGTTTATGTAGTACTACTTCTGAAATCTTGAGTTCAGCACTTGTTAATTTTAGAATCTAAAAAATTCAACTCAACCCAGTAGTATTTGTTGAACATCTACTATGTACCCAACCTTGTAGTAGGTGTTGTAAGGGTTGAGAAGACAAAGTCTAAATCAAAATAAAAATATTCAGAACTCATTTATTCATTATTTTTATTTTTAAGCTTTGAACTATGAGGATTAAAAAGAGCACTGAATTTCAGATTTTACTATAATTTCTCCAGAAAAGACAACTAAATTCCTTTAAATACCTTAGGTCTAACAGAAGTTAACCCTTAATCCAATCGGGAATTTAAAACAAAATACCTGAAGAAATACAAAAAGTAAAACAAAAGATCTGTCCCAACAAACCACTGAAAATATTTAAGGAATACAGGAGTCATGTACGTTGTCCAACGCTGAAAATGGATCACCACTGTTTATCAAAGCTGAAGCATTAAATCAATCACACAACTTTTGGTGGATATCTCAGTCATTCTTAGGACTGATTCTAACAGGCATAATTATCTATACTTAATCTTTTTAAATCTTTAGAAAATTTTTCTTTAAAAATAAATGTATCCCAGAATGTTGATGTAGAAAGCAGATGGAAGTAAAGCTCCTCTGATTGATCAGTAAGACCTCCCCTCCAATCTGCCCCATCCTCTCTCTACCAGAACCTATAGCCTCTGAGTCATCTCCAGCACACCCTTGGGATCCATGGATACCTAAAATGGATTACTAAAAGTGAATATTTTGCATCAGTAATGATTATCTAAACTACTAAAATAAAAACTAACCTTGATTTAGAAAATTGAGTTGGTTCTTCTATTTTGCTTCTAAATTGGTGCTGAGAACAGCACATGACTCCTAGTTCTATAGTAGAACTAGAAACTATCTAGAGAAAATAAGGAAATCAAGACGGTCCACTTGGGAAGGCTTTTGTCTCTCTGCCTATTTCTTACTCTAAGGAGCATCTATAGTCAGTCATCCTAAATCCCTGGTTAGAGTAGTCTATAAAACCATATCAGACAGAATAGAACTTTGTATCATTACATAACTCACATGTCGCAAGGCAGACAGGAACTAAACTTTATATTGTCTTTCTTTACAGAATAAGAAAATTTCTGACCCTATCCCCCTGATTTCAGGGCTAATGATTTGATAGAGTGTAACTAAACCTAGGACAGCACGAAGAAGACCTTTACAAGGAGGCATTTCCTCTATATTCAGAACATATAAACCTACATCCAGGCATAAAACCTGTTGGATAAGTTCTCCAAAGGAAGAGTAATCTTATTCTGGTTTCTCTCATCTCCCAATTTAAGGTAGGCCCCTCATCATTCCCTGGACCTCTTCCTAAACCAGGGAGGTGGCGAAACTGAGAAAGCATTAACAAATATGTGTAGGAAGGGTAAAAAAAGTGAAGAAAAATAGAAATAGATACTGCAACAAGGAACTGAAAAGGGCAAAGAATCAAGCAAGGCAGTTTGCTCACCCTCGGACATGTAGTGACTTCTCTTTTCTATGTGGTGCCTCATTCTCCCTTCATCCAGGTGGTGGCACTGGTGCTCTTTCTGCCTTATTTTGTGGGGCAGCATTCAGCTTGTCTCCCTAAAATAGGAGGAACTCTTAAGAGGTAAATTGAAGAGAGGAGGAACACTTGGCTGCCTATTATTGGGTCTATTAAAACAAAGCTTCCTGGAAGACCATTCCTTTGCAATACATTGCCTTAACAAGGATGTAATAATATGTGAGCAAGAGAAGAAAAAAAGAAAGGAATTGGAACTATAAATGGAATGTAGCCTATGGATGGAGCACTCAGGGATAGAGCTGGGAGAGCTACTCTAGTTTTTTAAGGCAGTCTTAAAAATGATTGGATTAGATAGTTTATATCCTAAATTATGCATATTGTAGCCACAAACACATAAGTCAGTTTCAAAAACTATATAAACTTCCCCATTCTGTTACTTTACATGGTGCCCAATTTTATGGACAGGACGAAAAAAAAGCATAAAGATAGGCAAGGTCACATAGCAAGTTGGTGATAAAGTTCTCTGGAGACCTGTACTGTGTGAGCAAAGACACTAGATGATAAAGATACAGCTGCATGACCATGCTAGACTCTCACTTGGAAGTTTTCTTCGTTAAGATAAGAAATTCTCTGACTATATCATAGGTGCTTTTGGACACATGCCTTGCAAATAAGCATTTTTATTTTTCTATGTGTTTCTAAAACATAAGACTCAAATATGGAAATGGATCTAAATTACAAGGAGACCACCTCAGGCTGTCAAGTGGTCCTGGAAAAATGAGCACTAGTCTTGTTTATCAAGCAAATGTATTATTACATCATGGCCTATAAATAAAATAAATAGCATTTCTGAATATTTCTATTTGGGGATTCCTCAGTAAAGCTACAGAGAAAGGATTTCAAATGGGAACTATAGCAAAACATACCAAAACATTGGTGGTGGAGACATTGGTTTCTACTTCTTCCCTGGTCTCTATCAGATTATGCAATTTGTGTAAGCCACTTAACTTTTCTGTATTTCCTTCTCTGTAAAACAAATAACTTCAACTGGATTAATCTAGCCATCATGCTTCTGAAACTCTCTTTGTAAGTAAATGTTCCTCCACCTGAAATTGCTTCTAGCCAGAGTTGCTTCCTCAAAAAAAATTATCTTAAAACTAAAATCTGTATGGAAAAACACCAGGTTAGTTAGAAGTACCTGCCCACCTTGACTTTCTCCATAGTATTTCAAGGCCACTGTAACACACTGTTGCAGTATGTAAAACCTGCAATGTCCATGGAGCTGTTATATTTCACAGTGCATCTTCCTTAAATACCATTTCCATGACTATCCAGAACTCTATTGTTAGCTCCTAGTTTTTGCAGACAAAGAGAAAATAGGGTTAGAATAGACTGGGAATGAATGTCAATCCCATGAATGAATGTCATGCAAGGTCCTACCACCCAACTCAGGTAAGAATGATAAGAACTCACAGGGAAAGTAAAGGTACATGTTTCATTGGTAGCAAAAGTGTTTTGTTTTGTTTTGTTTTGTTTTGTTTTGCCATATATTCATTAGTCTTGGATAGTACAATGCTAAGCTAACACGAGCTGTACTTTGTATGTGGTTGTGTTTTCTTTATAGGAGAAATTTTTGTGTCTGTAGAGGTTTTGAGTTGATCACAAAACAGTATTCATCCTAAATAAGGGAGCATACATATCTCAGGTTATATCCTGGGTAATTGATATCATCCTGTTCATAGTGACATAATATATTTGCCCCCTGCCACTTGGCTTTGTGCTCTCAGGAACCATGAGGTCCCTGACTAATGTTGATTAATGTGCATCCTGCCTAATTTATTTTTTTATTTAATGAGAAGATCGGCAGGCAAAAGATATAATTCTGTTCTGACTTTCAGAAGTCCACATTTAGCCAAAGGATTTGATCCAAATATGATTGGATACTGATATATCTGAAAAGCAAACCATTCACATGAGCACAAGTGAGTCAAGATATGTTGTTAATGACTATCTGATAAGAATTGTAAGGCACCTCTTTCTTGCAGACACTATACTAAAAAGATATTTGACAGAATCTAAAAATTGCACTGATAAAGTAAAACTAAAGGGATATGTAAACTGTTATTGCTTGGATAATGGGTTCATTCCAGGTTTCTCAGAATTCACATACTAACACTGCCACATTCAACTTCCCGATTGGCCCCTTTTTTCTATTTTGCAAAATAAGCCATTTTCCATTAAGATGAAAAGTTATGTCTAAAAAATGTTACAACTAGTGTCAGAGAAATTATATTCTATGCTCTCTTCTAGGATTTTTATAGTTTCTCACATTTAAGTCCTTAATCCATTTTGAATTTATTTTTGTGTATGGTGTAAGAAAGTGGTCTTGTTTCAGTCTTTTGCATGTAGGTCTCCAGTTTTCCCAACACTGTTGAAGAGACTGTCATTTTCCCATTGCATATTCTTGCCTCCTTTGTCCAAGATTAATTGACCACATAATAGCGGGTTTAATTCTGGGCTTTCTGTTCTGTTCCACTGATCTATGTATGTGTATGTTTTGGCTAAAATTAAAAACTCAAGAAAGAACAGGTGTTTGTGAGGCAATGGAGAAGAGGAACCCTCCTACATTGCCGGTAGGAATGCAAACTGGTGCAGCCACTGGGAAAGACGGTATGGAGGTTCCTCAAAAAATTAAAAAATAAAACTACCCTATGACCCAGTAATCAGACTACTGAGTATTTACCCAAAGAGTACAAAAACACGAATTTGAAAGGATATGTACCTCCCTATGTTTATTGTAGCATTATTTACAATAGCCAAACTACAGAAGCAGCCCAAGTATCCATCGATAGAAGAACGAATAAAGAAGATGTGATATCAGCAAAGGAAACAATCAACAAAACTAAAAGGCAACCAACGGAATGGGAAAAGATATTCGCAAATGACATATCGGACAAAGGGCTAGTATCCAAAATCTATAAAGAGTTCACCAAACTCCACACCCAAAAAACAAATAACCCAGTGAAGAAATGGGCAGAAAAAATGAATAGACACTTCTCTAAAGAAGACATCTAGATGGCCAACAAGCACATGAAAAGATGCTCAACATCGCTCCTCATCAGGGAAATACAAATCAAAACCACACTCAGATATCACCTCACGCCAGTCAGAGTGGCCAAAATGAACAAATCAGGAGACTATAGATGCTAGAGAGGATGTGGAGAAACGGGAACCCTCTTGCACTGTTGGTGGGAATGCAAATTGGTGCAGCCACTCTGGAAAACAGTGTGGAGGTTCCTCAAAAAATTAAAAATAGACCTACCCAATGACCCAGCAATAGCACTGCTAGGAATTTACCCAAGGGATACAGGAGTGCTGATGCATAGGGGCACTTGTACCCCAATGTTTATAGCAGCACTTTCAACAATAGCCAAATTGTGGAAAGAGCCTAAATGTCCATCAACTGACAAATGGATAAAGAAATTGTGGTTTATATACACAATGGAGTACTACGTGGCAATGAGAAAGAATGAAATATGGCCCTTTGTAGCAACGTGGATGGAACTGGAGAGTGTTATGCTAAGTGAAATGAGCCATACAGAGAAAGACAGATACCATATGTTTTCACTCTTATGTGGATCCTGAGAAACTTAACAGAAACCCTTGGGGGAGGAGAAGGAAAAAAAAAAGAAAAAAAAAAGAGGTTAGAGTGGGAGAGAGAGCCAAAGCATAAGAGACTCTTAAAAACTGAGAACAAACTGAGGATTGATGGGGGGTGGGAGGGAGGGGAGAGTAGGTGATGGGTATTGAAGAGGGCATCTTTTGGGATGAGCACTGGGTGTTGTATGGAAACTAATTTGACAATAATTTTCATATAATAAAAAAAAGAAGGAAAAAGATGAAAAAAAAAAAGATGTGATATGTATGTATAGGCAAAATAGGTGAAAGGCATCAGGAGTGCACTTGTCTTGATGAGCACTGAGTAATGTATGGAACTATTGGATCACTATATTATACACCTGAATGTTAACTACGCTGGAATTAAATTAAATTAGATTCTCTGTCCCTACAAAAGTATGAATTTCTATCCCATTAATAATACTGAATGATTAATGTCTTAACAGTGATAAAATTTTTAGAATGTGTAAAAATTATATAGGATCCCATTTTTACTTCATAATTCTGATGTATTATCCTGCCTTCTATTTTGTCTGTAAAACTTTTATAGGATAGAGTGCATCAACATGTTGGAATCACCTGAGGAGTTCAAAAAGCTACTGATGCCCAAGCTGTCCCCTAGACCAATTAAGCCTGAACCTCTGGGAGGTAGGATGCAGGCATTAGTAGGTACCAAAGTTCCCCAGGTGATTTAAAGGCCACTGAGGTTGTAAGCCACTGACTTACAGCGTACTCTTATGACCAAAGGTTTAAATGAGGATCAGCTTCCGTGTTCTTTTCTTTACCAGAATTCTGCAATAAAAAGAATAAAATTTCCAAATAAAAAAATTAAAAAGATCAGTTAACTATAAAAAAATAAAATAAAATGAAAAGTTATGGAAGGAATGTTTACAGGCCTTCAATAATTTACATTCTCTGCAACCCCAATAGAAATCTTAATGGGTTATGGCAGGAAAGCAAGGTAACCTTAAGTTCACCGAGCCTCTTCTAACCCTAAATTGTGGTCAGGGCTTGTTGGGTTTGTGAGGTTTCAGACAAGTAAACAAAGTGCAGTTTAACTCTTTTCTGCTCCCATCCTTCCTAAAGCCTTGCTCTTTTTAGGTTCTGCTTTGGTTAAATCTCCTCTGGCAGTTTTCACTCAAACTCTATCCCCTTTCAATGTTCTGAGAAAGTATTTACTGACTTGCCAGCCCAGAGATTTTCCAATGTTTACAAGTTGCAGTGCTCTTTACTCAGACATAATCTTTCATGGGCACCCAATAGGTAAAGCAGATAAAATGTCTGTTGAAATACAGGGAGAGGGCCCAGAGCGCACTTGATCTATCTTCACTTCTCCCCATCACCTCGCAGCTGCCCGTGAAGGGGACTCATGGAACTCCCAGGGTGTGCAGAACTCAATTTGAAAACTGCCATCCTACTCAAAAATATTTCCTCCCTTCCTCTGGGCTGCTATTTTATTCACTGTTTCTAATATTCATTTATTTATGTATTCATTCAATAAATTTTTATTGAGTACAAGCTGTGAATATCTGGCATTTAATTATGTATGGCCTGCTTATAACACTTATCTAATTATGTTGGAATTCTCAGTT
>NC_062561.1:214352625-214362625 GCF_022837055.1 Prionailurus viverrinus
AAAGTGTTGCTATAGCTGATATCTGAGAAATTACTGCCTGTGCTCTCTTCTAGGATATTTGTGGTTTCAGGTTTCACATTTAGAATACAGAACTTTCACCTCTTCGGTTAAGTTTATTTCTAGGTATTTTGTTATTTTTGGTATAATCGTAAATAGGACTGCCTTCATAATTTCTCTTTATGTTCCTTTATTATTAGTGTATAAAAGTGCAACATATGTCTATACAGTGATTTTGTATCCTGTGACCTTATTGAATTCACTTGTCAATAATAGTAGTTTTTTGGTGGAGTCTTTTGGGTGTTTTACATATATTATCATGTCATCTGCAAATAGTGACAGTTTTACTTTTCCTTACCAATTAGGTGCCTTTGGCTATGGTTAGGACTTCCAGTATTATGTTGAAAAAAGTGGTGAGAATGGACACCTTTGTCTTTCTTGTTCTTGATCTTAGGGGAAAGCTCTCAATTATTCACCATTGAGTATGATGGTAGTTGTAGGTTTTTTATAGATGGTCTTTATTACATTGAAGTATGTTTCCTTTAAACCTACTTTGTTGAGGGTTTTTATCATGAATGGATATTGTACTTTTTCAAATGCTTTTACCATCTATTGAAATGATCATATAGTTTTTATGCTTGTATTAATGTGATGTATCACATTGAGTGATTTGAGAGTATTGAACCACCCTTGCATACCTGGAATAAATACTGCTTGATCAAGGTGAATGATTTTTTTCCCTCTATTGTTAGATTCAATTTGCTAATATTTTGTTGAGGATTTTTACATCTTTTATTATTGGAAAATATAATTCTTCTAAAACATCTAGAAACCAACTTTATACTTAGTAAAAAAGAAGAAACTGGGAATCAGAATCTGGGAACTTGTTGGCATGTACAGCTAATAAGCTTGTTCTTAAGAAGCTGGCCCTGTGTTCACAGCTAGGCCATGTATTCCCCTGCTGGACATAAAAAAATCTCACATGATACCAATATCAGACAAGGTCACTCTGAGACCATGACAGTGTGAGACAAAACAATGTCACTTTATAATTCAATCTAAACATAGACAAAATCAAGGCCACTGTGCCACCCACAAAATACCAAACCTCTCTCTCCCTTAGTTATTTCAAATGATTGCTGCTTCTTTGCCAGTTATAGCCTTATCTACTCTTTTTGTCTGAACTATCCATTTATTGAGAAAACCAATTATGGAATTATCTCCACCTTCTGACAGTATCCTAAGTAGAGCAAACCTCCTGCTTTTTACATTCCCTCCTCAAATCACTCAACCAAAGCCAAAATACCGTATATAATAGATTCTTTCCAACACCCTATTATTCTGCTTAGGCTACCATAACAAAATACCATGCAGTGGACAGCCTAAACAACAGAAATTTATTTATTTACGGTTCTAGAGGCTAGAAGTCTAAGAATAGGATGTCAGCATGGTTACTTTCTGCTGAGAACTCTTCCTGACTTGTAGATGGCTGCCTTCTTACTGTGTCTTTACATAGTGGAGAGAGACAGCAAGTTTTCTGGTGTCTCTTCTTATAAGGGCACTAATCCCATCATGAAGATCCCACCCTCATGACTTCTATCTAACCCTAATTACCTCCTAAACACTTCATCTTCAAATACAATCATGATCACGTTGGGGGTTAGGATTTCCACACACGAATTTGGTGGGGGGATACAAACATTCAGTCCATAACAGCCTTCTTACTGAGACACCCAGTGGTTCCATGGTGTGCATCTTTTCTTACTGTATCAAGTAATAAAGCAAACTTGTTCAATTAAAGACCTATTCCTGGTGGTCTTTAGCTGGATGGTATTTGTATTAGAAAATACTGCTTTTTACAAAAACTACTGCCAATTTATTTCATTGAGATTAAGCAAGTAGAAAGATTTTTAGCAGAAAGTTGATATTCCTTGAAGGAAATTAAACCAGAGTATTGAGAAAATTGTTTATTTTTTCTTACCATTTCTAATTTTTCTATAATGAAATGCATTATCTTTACAACCAGAAAATATACGTTGAAATATAATTTTCAATCATTTAGTAGTTAGAAGTATAGGTTTCAGTTGAGAAAATTGTTTAAATTGCACTATTAAGACACTTTTCTAAAGAAGACATCCAGATGGCCAACAGACAAATGAAAAGAGGCTCAATGTCGCTCCTCATCAGGGAAATACAAATCAAAACCACAGTGAGATACCACCTCATGCCAGTCAGAGTGGCTAAAATGAACAAATCAGGAGACTATAGATGCTGGAGAGGATGTGGAGAAATGGGAACCCTCTTGCACCACTATTGGTGGGAATGCAAACTGGTGCAGCCACTCTGGAAAACAGTGTGGAGGTTCCTCAAAAAAATTAAAAATAGATCTACTCTATGACCCAGAAATAGCACTCCCAGGGATACGGGAGTGCTGATGCATAGGGGCACTTATACCCCAATGTTTATAGCAGCACTTTCAACAATAGCCAAATTATGGAAAGAATCTAAATGTCCATCAACTGAAGAATGGATAAAGAAGACGTGGTTTATATACACAATGGAATACTACTTGGCAATGAGAAAGAATGAAATCTGGCCATTTGTAGCAATGTGGATGGAACTGGAGGGTATTATGCTAAGTGAAATAAGTCAGGCAGAGAAAGACAGATATCATATGTTTTCACTCATATGTGGATCCTGAGAAACTTAACAGAGAACCATATGGGAGGGGAAGGGGGGAAAAATTACAGACAGGGAGGGAGGCAAACCATAAGAAACTCTAAAATACTGAGAACAACTGAGGGTTAATGGGGGGTTGGGGAGAGGGGAAAGTGGGTGATGGGCATGGAGGAGGGCACCTGTTGGGATGAGCACTGGGTATTGTATGGAAACCAATTTGACAATAAATTATATTTAACATAATTTTTAAAATCCAATTTTGAGCTGATGTAAATAAATACAAACTCCTAAAGTCAGCCTGAGTATTTTTCAGTAAAAGATTTATCAAAATATTTTAAATAAAAAGAATGACTACATCTAATTAATAAACAAATAGTAAATAAATTGTACTATTAAGACTAGCACCTTGGCATTTGAAGTACCAACTTTGCAAGATATACACCACAGAAGAGATGGAATTTGGAAGGATGAAGTTCCCACTTAATTAATAAAACCAACTATTTAATGTAACCACAGATTGCATCAATAGATGTCAAGTTCTCAGCTGGCTCACAGTAACATAATTTGATCTGCTAATATTTGTCTAGAATATTTAAGTTAATACACCCTCTATTGTCTTGCATTTAGTGACTGTAAGACCCTTTCAACATATCAACAGTTCTTCAAATGTCCTCAGGCAATGATAATGAAATACTTAATTCTCAAGCCCATATATGCATAATTCAAAGATCTTCCTTAAAATTCATCTTTTCTATCATAAGTTTAAAACAAAGATTTAGCAGAGTGACCTCAGGCAATCTGAATAAACATAATCATACCACAAATATTCCTTTCACCCAAAGCAGCCAGGATTTCAGAAGTATGCCCTCTCGCTCTGAGCAGATAGTGTATTCATTCTTAGGAGACATGTGTCTGTAAAAACTGACATCACCCATAAGAGCCATTGAAGCTCTTATGCATAATGACTTTTATGCCCAGAATTTCTAACAATAAGCTAAAACCAAGGTCCTACAAATGTAAATTACTTTGTTCTATATTACTGAAGAAATTGACTGACTTATATGTAGAGTAATTGTCACTTCTATGGCTCAGTTTTAGAGGAAATACAGGTTCTGGTGCATACATTTTCCCTTTTATTCAATAAGGCCTTAGATCAGGGACGTTGGAGTGGCTAAATTGGTTAAGCATATGAATCTTGATTTCAGCTCAGGTCATGATCTCATGATTTCTGAGAAAGAGCCCTGCCTTGGGCTCTGCACTGACAGCACAGAGCCCGTTTGGTATTATCTCTGTCCCTCTCTCTCTGCCCCTCCCCTGCTCACTCTCTCTCTCTCTCTCTCTCTGTCTCTCTCTCTCAAAATAATAAACTTAAAAAAATAATAATGCTTTAGATTACATAGAAGCCCTTTGTTTTTGTAGTTTAAAGCCTTTTACCTAAATGCAACCACTGGGTTATTAGGCTTTAAACTGAGTAGAATTCTCTACCTAGCAAAATACCACGAAAATAGAAAGTACTTGTAAGTACTGTAGAGGAGGGGTACCTTAACAAAAGCTACTCAGACAAATATGCATAAGAATCATATGATCTTGTTAAAATGCACATTCTGATTAATTTGGTCTGGGGTGATATCTGAGATACTGCATTTCTACAAAGCTCTCGATGATACCCATGCTGCTTGGCTATCATTTAGTCTTATCTTTTTTAAAGTAAAGCCATAGTAATCTGCTATTTCATTGTAGAAATCAAAATATCCCTTTGGGATTTCCCTCTTCCTCACCTCTTTTCATCTACTCCATCCCTTGGTTAAGCCCACTTAAGCATGGTAAAGTACAATTTAGGTAATTGAACAATTGTATTTCCTAGAATACAACAGATATCAAAACCAATGTGGTTTGGGCGGCAAGATGGCGGCTTAGGAGGACGCTGGGCTCACCGCACGTCCTGCTGATCACTTAGATTCCATCTACATCTGCCTAAATAACCCAGAAAACCGCCAGAGGATTAGCAGAACGGAGTCGCCGGAGCCAAACGCAGACGAGAGGCCCACGGAAGAGGGTAGGAAGGGCGGCGAGGCGGTGCGCGCTCCACGGACTGGCGGGAGGGAGCCGGGGCGGAGGGGCGGCTCGCCGGCCAAGCACAGCCACCGAGTCGGGCTTGCAAAAGCGGAGGGGCCTGACGGACTGTGTTCCCACAACAAGCGCGACTTAGCGTCTGGGAGGTCATAAGTTAACAGCTCTGCTCGGAAAGCGGGAAGCTGGAGGACAAAGGGAGGGAGAGCTGCTGAGCCCCCTGACAACAGAGCTCAGTTTGGTGGGGAACAAAGGCGCTCGCCAGCGCCATCTCCCCCGCCCATCCCCCAGCCGAAATCCCAAAGAGAACCTGTTCCTGCCGGGGAACTTGCTCGCTCCGCGCAAACACCCAACTCTGCGCTTCGGCGGAGCCAAACCTCCGGCAGCGGATCTGACTCCCTCCCGCTGCCACAGGGCCCCTCCTGAAGTGGATCACCTAAGGAGAAGCGATCTAAGCCTGCCCCTCCTGCCCCCGAGCACCTTGCCTACCCACCCCAGCTAATACGCCAGATCCCCAGCATCACAAGCCTGGCACGGTGCAAGTAGCCCAGACGAGCCACACCACCCCACAGTGAATCCCGCCCCTAGGAGAGGGGAAGAGAAGGCACACACCAGTCTGACCGTGGCCCCAGCGGTGGGCTGGGGGCAGACATCAGGTCTGACTGCGGCCCCGCCCACCAACTCCAGTTATACACTACAGCACAGGGGAAGTGCCCTGCAGGTCCGCACCACTCCAGGGACTATCCAAAATGACCAAGCGGAAGAACTCCCCTCAGAAGAATCTCCAGGAAATAACAACAGCTAATGAGCTGATCAAAAAGGATTTAAATAATATAACAGAAAGTGAATTTAGAATAATAGTCATAAAATTAATCGCTGGGCTTGAAAACAGTATACAGGACAGCAGAGAATCTCTTGCTACAGAGATCAAGGGACTAAGGAACAGTCACGAGGAGCTGAAAAACGCTTTAAACGAAATGCATAACAAAATGGAAACCACCACAGCTCGGCTTGAAGAGGCAGAGGAGAGAATAGGTGAACTAGAAGATAAAGTTATGGAAAAAGAGGAAGCTGAGAAAAAGAGAGATAAAAAAATCCAGGAGTATGAGGGGAAAATTAGAGAATTAAGTGATACACTAAAAAGAAATAATATACGCATAATTGGTATCCCAGAGGAGGAAGAGAGGGGGAAAGGTGCTGAAGGGGTCCTTGAAGAAATAATAGCTGAGAACTTCCCTGAACTGGGGAAGGAAAAAGGCATTGAAATCCAAGAGGCACAGAGAACTCCCTTCAGACGTAACTTGAATCGATCTTCTGCACGACATATCATAGTGAAACTGGCAAAATACAAGGATAAAGAGAAAATTCTGAAAGCAGCAAGGGGTAAACGTGCCCTCACATATAAAGGGAGACCTATAAGACTCGTGACTGATCTCTCTTTTGAAACTTGGCAGGCCAGAAAGAATTGGCACGAGATTTTCAGGGTGCTAGACAGAAAAAATATGCAGCCGAGAATCCTTTATCCAGCAAGTCTGTCATTTAGAATAGAAGGAGAGATAAAGGTCTTCCCAAACAAACAAAAACTGAAGGAATTTGTCACCACTAAACCAGCCCTACAAGAGATCCTAAGGGGGACCCTGTGAGACAAAGTCCCAGAGACATCACTACAAGCATAAAACATACAGACATCACAATGACTCTAAACCCGTATCTTTCTATAATAACACTGAATGTAAATGGATTAAATGCGCCAACCAAAAGACATAGGGTATCAGAATGGATAAAAAAACAAGACCCATCTATTTGCTGTCTACAAGAGACTCATTTTAGACCTGAGGACACCTTTAGATTGAGAGTGAGGGGATGGAGAACTATTTATCATGCGACTGGTAGCCAAAAGAAAGCTGGAGTAGCCATACTTATATCAGACAAACTAGACTTTAAATTAAAGGCTGTAACAAGAGATGAAGAAGGACATTATATAATAGTTACAGGGTCTATCCATCAGGAAGAGCTAACAATTATAAATGTCTATGCACCGAATACCGGAGCCCCCAAATATATAAAACAATTACTCATAAACATAAGCAACCTTATTGATAAGAATGTGGTAATTGCAGGGGACTTTAATACACCACTTACAGAAATGGATAGATCATCTAGACACACGGTCAATAAAGAAACAAGGGCCCTGAACGAGACATTGGATCAGATGGACTTGACAGATATATTTAGAACTCTGCATCCCAAAGCAACAGAATATACTTTCTTCTCGAGTGCACATGGAACATTCTCCAAGATAGATCATATACTGGGTCACAAAACAGCCCTTCATAAGTTTACAAGAATTGAAATTATACCATGCTTACTTTCAGACCACAATGCTATGAAGCTTGAAATCAACCACAGAAAAAAGTCTGGAAAACCTCCAAAAGCATGGAGGTTAAAGAACACCCTACTAACGAATGAGTGGGTCAACCAGGCAATTAGAGAAGAAATTAAAAAATATATGGAAACAAATGAAAATGAAAATACAACAATCCAAACGCTTTGGGACGCAGCAAAGGCAGTCCTGAGAGGAAAATACATTGCAATCCAGGCCTATCTCAAGAAACAAGAAAAATCCCAAATACAAAATCTAACAGCACACCTAAAGGAACTAGAAGCAGAACAGCAAAGGCAGCCTAAGCCCAGCAGAAGAAGAGAAATAATAAAGATCAGGGCAGAAATAAACAATATAGAAACTAAAAAAACTGTAGAGCAGATCAACGAAACCAAGAGTTGGTTTTTTGAAAAAATAAACAAAATTGACAAACCTCTAGCCAGGCTTCTCAAAAAGAAAAGGGAGATGACCCAAATAGATAAAATCATGAATGAAAATGGAATTATTACAACCAATCCCTCAGAGATACAAACAATTATCAGGGAATACTATGAAAAATTATATGCCAACAAACTGGATAACCTGGAAGAAATGGACAAATTCCTGAACAACCACACTCTTCCAAAACTCAATCAGGAGGAAATAGAAAGCTTGAACAGACCCATAACCAGCGAAGAAATTGAATCGGTTATCAAAAATCTCCCAACAAATAAGAGTCCAGGACCAGATGGCTTCCCAGGGGAGTTCTACCAGACGTTTAAAGCAGAGATAATACCTATCCTTCTCAAGCTATTCCAAGAAATAGAAAGGGAAGGAAAACTTCCAGACTCATTCTATGAAGCCAGTATTACTTTGATTCCTAAACCAGACAGAGACCCAGTAAAAAAAGAGAACTACAGGCCAATATCCCTGATGAATATGGATGCAAAAATTCTCAATAAGGTACTAGCAAATCGAATTCAACGGCATATAAAAAGAATTATTCACCATGATCAAGTGGGATTCATTCCTGGGATGCAGGGCTGGTTCAACATTCGCAAATCAATCAACGTGATACATCACATTAACAAAAAAAAAGAGAAGAACCATATGATCCTGTCAATCGATGCAGAAAAGGCCTTCGACAAAATCCAGCACCCTTTCTTAATAAAAACCCTTGAGAAAGTCGGGATAGAAGGAACATACTTAAAGATCATAAAAGCCATTTATGAAAAGCCCACAGCTAGCATCATCCTCAACGGGGAAAAACTGAGAGCTTTTTCCCTGAGATCAGGAACACGACAAGGATGCCCACTCTCACCGCTGCTGTTTAACATAGTGCTGGAAGTTCTAGCATCAGCAATCAGACAACAAAAGGAAATCAAAGGCATCAAAATTGGCAAAGATGAAGTCAAGCTTTCGCTTTTTGCAGATGACATGATATTATACATGGAAAATCCGATAGACTCCACCAAAAGTCTGCTAGAACTGATACAGGAATTCAGCAAAGTTGCAGGATACAAAATCAATGTACAGAAATCAGTTGCATTCTTATACACTAACAATGAAGCAACAGAAAGACAAATAAAGAAACTGATCCCATTCACAATTGCACCAAGAAGCATAAAATACCTAGGAATAAATCTAACCAAAGATGTAAAGGATCTGTATGCTGAAAATTATAGAAAGCTTATGAAGGAAATTGAAGAAGATTTAAAGAAATGGAAAGACATTCCCTGCTCATGGATTGGAAAAATAAATATTGTCAAAATGTCAATACTACCCAAAGCTATCTACACATTCAATGCAATCCCAATCAAAATTGCACCAGCATTCTTCTCGAAACTAGAACAAGCAATCCTAAAATTCATATGGAACCACAAAAGGCCCCGAATAGCCAAAGGAATTTTGAAGAAGAAGACCAAAGCAGGAGGCATCACAATCCCAGACTTTAGCCTCTACTACAAAGCTGTCATCATCAAGACAGCATGGTATTGGCACCAAAACAGACACATAGACCAATGGAATAGAATAGAAACCCCAGAACTAGACCCACAAACGTATGGCCAACTCATCTTTGACAAAGCAGGAAAGAACATCCAATGGAAAAAAGACAGCCTCTTTAACAAATGGTGCTGGGAGAACTGGACAGCAACATGCAGAAGGTTGAAACTAGACCACTTTCTCACACCATTCACAAAAATAAACTCAAAATGGATAAAGGACCTAAATGTGAGACAGGAAACCATCAAAACCCTAGAGGAGAAAGCAGGAAAAGACCTCTCTGACCTCAGCCGTAGCAATCTCTTACTCGACACATCCCCAAAGGCAAGGGAATTAAAAGCAAAAGTGAATTACTGGGACCTTATGAAGATAAAAAGCTTCTGCACAGCCAAGGAAACAACCAACAAAACTAAAAGGCAACCAACGGAATGGGAAAAGATATTCGCAAATGACATATCGGACAAAGGGCTAGTATCCAAAATCTATAAAGAGCTCACCAAACTCCACACCCGAAAAACAAATAACCCAGTGAAGAAATGGGCAGAAAACATGAATAGACACTTCTCTAAAGAAGACATCCGGATGGCCAACAGGCACATGAAAAGATGTTCAGCGTCGCTCCTTATCAGGGAAATACAAATCAAAACCACACTCAGGTATCACCTCACGCCAGTCAGAGTGGCCAAAATGAACAAATCCGGAGACTATAGATGCTGGAGAGGATGTGGAGAAACGGGAACCCTCTTGCACTGTTGGTGGGAATGCAAATTGGTGCAGCCGCTCTGGAAAGCAGTGTGGAGGTTCCTCAGAAAATTAAAAATAGACCTACCCTATGACCCAGCAATAGCACTGCTAGGAATTTATCCAAGGGATACAGGAGCACTGATG
>NC_062561.1:220520125-220540125 GCF_022837055.1 Prionailurus viverrinus
ATAAGCAGAAGGAGAAGAAGGAGAAGAAGAAGGAGAAGAAGAAGAAGAAGGAGGAAGAGGAGGAAGGAGGAGGAGGAGGAGGAGGAGGAGGAGGAGGAAGAGGAGGAGGAGGAGGAATTTGAAGAGAGGAGGAGGAGGAGGAGTTTGAAGAGAGGAAGAGGAGGGGGAGGAAGAAGAAGGAGGGAGAGGGAGAAGGAGAAGGAGGAGAAAAAGAAGAAGCTTACTAAATAATTAATCCATTGGAAAGCTGCTGTGGAAATCAACACTTGATGAAACAAGATTCTATATGGAAAGAAAACCAAAGAAGAATGAGCCAATATTCTGTTGTACCAGTTTCCTTCCTTCCTTCTTAGAGGTTGACTGTTCTTCACATGGAGTTAGAAATTGAAAATCTGTGCAGTAATGCCCAGAGACAGAGAAGATGGAAGAAATTTCATCAATCTTTACTGGGATGGGAACATACAATTTTGGTTTGGGGACTAATACATTAACCAGAATTTGATGGGAACAACATCTCAGAACAAAGAGAGATGCAGAGATACGAACAGAATAGTCAGTTTTCCCCTTGAGCCATGTGCCAAATTATTAAATTGTACAGGGCAAGACTTAAAAGTCAAGACAAAAGAATCTGAAAGGAAGATGGGGGTTTTTGACATTTTCTCAGTGCTAAGGGAATAAAAATTAAAGTTCCTTAGTTTCCAAGGAGAAGAAACAAAATTATAAAACAAATATTAATATATATTATTCTTATATAAGTGTGAGTGTACTGGGGCACCTGGGTGGCTCAGTCGGTTAAACGGCCAACTTCAGCTCAGGTCATGATCTCATGGTTTGTGAGTTTGAGCCTCGCATCTGGCTCTGTGCTGACAGCTTGGAACCTGGAGCCTGCTTCAGATTCTGTGTCTCCCTCGCTCTCTGTTCCTCCCCTGCTTGCACTCTGTCTCTCTCAAAAACAAATAAAGATTAAAAAAATTAAAAAAGAAGTGTGAGTGTACCTGAGAATCAAACCAGAGTGAACTCAATCACTCAAAAATTACTACTCTGCCTCAAGTCAGTATGAAGTGATACTCTCTCAGTCTTGCTATCATATTTTATGGTTAAAACAATCTGGAGAATAAAATGATCACTGGAATCCTATATTATTTTTCATAAATAATTCTTATAGTTAACTTTATGTGTCAACTTGACTAGGCTATGGTGCCCAGTTGTTTGGTCAAACACTAGTCTACATGTTGCTATGAAGACATTTTTAAGATGTAATTAGCATTTATAATCAGTCAACTTTAAGAAAAGCAGATTTCTGTCAGTAATGTGGGTGGACTTCATAAAAATAGTTGAAGTCTTTAAGAGCAAACACAGATTTTCTGGAGAAGAAGGAATTCTGCTTCACAACTGGGACATTAACTCTTACCTGAGTTTCTAGCCTTCAGGCCTACCCTACAGATTCTTGACTTTCTATTTGCAGTAACCCAAAATCACATGAGCCTATCCCTTAAAATAATTTCAGATAGATGGATAGATAGATAGATAGAGTCCATTGTTCTCTGTCTCTGGAGAACCCTGACGTAGACAACAGTACCCAGCAATAAAAGATAAATGTTGATGCATATGATAAAGAAGACCAAGATAAAAATAAAAATAAAAATGAATACTAGAGGCAAAATCCAAGATAAATAACATAGTAGATTATCATACATGGGTTTGAAAATAAATGGGAATGCTACGTTCTTAAACACTGGTAATTAGTAGGGAATTTACCATAGAACAATTTTAATAAAAGCAATTAAATGCAAATTCTAGAACTGAAACGATATTGGCTACTAAGAACATAATAGATTGCTTTGGCTTAAGATTGGTCACAGCATAAAAGAATTTGTGAACCAGTGCCAGAACAAAAATTTTCAGACTGAGGCTAAGAGTGAAAAAAAAAAAAAAAGGATAGAAAATACAGAAGGAGGAAAAATAGCTTGAAAGATCTGAGACAGATCAAATGGATTTAATATACATATAATTGAAGTCACAGAAAAAGATAGGAGAGACACCAGGACAGAAGTAATAACATGAGACATATGTGCTAAGAATTTCCTGAAACTGATAATAAAGTAATTACCCAAAAGGAGATAAGAATGTTAGGAGATAAAACAAGTGATTCTACTACAGTGATTTTGTTTGTTTGCTTGATTTTTTTTTCTTTACTGTGCCAATGGGTACTTTTTTCTATTCTACATAATATTTTGATCAAAACATTTTATAAAAATATAGACATTCTGTCATCTGTATTTATTGATAGTATAAGTGAGTGCAGAAGGAAAGTAGAAAGATTCAAAAGGTTTTAATAATATAGTTATGATAGGGGCGCCTGGGTGGCTCAGTCGGTTGAGCTTCTGACTTCGGCTCAGGTCATGACCTCATGGTCTGTGAGTTGGAGCCCCGTGTCGGGCTCTGTGCTGAGAGCCCAGAGCCTGGAGCCTGCTTCAGAATCTGTGTCTCCCTCTCTCTCTGAACCTCATCTGTTCATGCTCTGTCTCTCTCTGTCTCAAAGATAAATAAACATTTAAAAAAATTTTAAAAATTTAAAGTAATATAGTTATGATAGTATAGAATTAACAAACTAAAAATTAAATATAAAATTATTAATTAATATATGTATTAGCCAGGGTTCTCCAGGGAAGCAGAACATCTCTAGGATATGTGTAGATATGTCTGAGATTTATTATATGAATTGAGTCACACAGTTATGGAGGCTGAGAAGTCTCACAGTCTGCTGTCCACAAGCTGGAGATTCAGGAAAGTTGGGAGTATAATTCAGACTGAGTCCAAAGGTCTGAATACCAGAAGAGTTGCTGGTGTAACACCCAGTCCAGGTGTGGATGGATCTTCCCTACTCAGTCTACTGAATCAAATGCGAATCTCTTTCAGAAAAACCCTCACTCACATACCCAGAAATAATGTTTTACCAGCTATCTGGACATCCTTTCACCTGGTTAAGTTAACACATAAAATTAACCATGATAATATAGAAAAGTTCAAATTCAGTCATCAAAATTACAAGGTCGGGATTTGCTGTCATGATATAGTAAAGTTCACTTTAAGGCCTGTTTGTAGAATTCCGTGTGTTAATACTTGGTACTTCACAAGAACCTGAACACAGTCTCAGCAAATAATAATTTTGCTGACAGAGATGCCATGCATTTATTGATAAACATATAATAATGGGTCACAAAAAGGCCATAATCCTATATAATCAAACATGTTTGATAGTTATACCTAAGTGCTATGAGCAGTTCTCAGTGCAAAATTTCAGAAGTTCTAAATGAGATATGTATATCTGAATATTTGGGGAAATATGTGATATGAGCAATAAGCAATTTTTAAATATTTTCATTAAATTTAATGTTTAATATTTTAAATAGTAAATAATTCAATTATTTTCAAATTATTATTAAATTAATCAAGATTAATATTTGAGTTAATGTTGATTTTGGTACATAGAAGATGTGAAAGAGATTATTAAGTAAGAATACAGCTGGGGATGCCTGGGTGACTCAGTCAGTTAAGCTGACTCTTGATTTTGGCTTAGGTCATGATCTCCTGGAGTCCCGCATCAGGTTCTGCAATGACAGCAAAGAGCCTGCTTTGGATTCTCTCTTCCTCTCTCTTTGTTCCTCCCCTGCTCATGTTCTCTCTCTCTCTCTCATGTTCTCTCTCTCTCTCTCTCTCTCTCTCTCTCTCTCTCTCTCCCCCAAAATAAATACAAAATAAACTTAAAGAATACAGTTGGCTTTACATTAATCATGCAATATGTTTAATGTCATGTTTAAAAGTTTTGCCTTATTTGGGAGGTGATAGTGTTTGATAGGTATTAAACGGGTTTGCATTCTCAGAAAAGTTATTTGTGGAGGTCTTGGTGAAATACAGGATGGATTAGAGGAGTAAATTTTTGTAGTTTATGGACACATAAGTGTACTAATAAAGTTGAAGATAGGAGTACTGGCAAACTAATATTGGGGAAAAAAAGACAGTTTAGTTAAGTAGTAAGAAAATGTTTGGCAAAAATATTGTCTGCGATAAAATAGAAAATAAAACATGTACCTAAAGACCTTATGCACGCTAAAGTGTTACCTGACTTTTCCTGGCTATGTCAGGAAGCATTAGGTATGTTAAGTTACTGTAGGAAAGTATTAAGCTAAGGAAAGAATCATTAAGTTTGAAAGAATTTATATAAAATCCATATGGCTCAGGATTTACTATATATATTCTGTATAATCATATATATATATATATATATATATATATATATATATATATGCCTATCTATTTATCTATCTATTTATATAAAATCTTTAGATTCCCTAGTATGCAAAATTTTCAAAGAAGAAAATTCAAGCTTAGAAAACAACTAATGATGGGGTTGTAACGCACGTTGTTAAGACCTCTGAAGGATTTAAGGTATACTTAATAGACAAGCCCAGCTATACCAAAAAGCTTTTAAGAATCCTAAAGGGATTGACCTATAGTGGCCATATGGTTACAGCTAAAGAGAATTTTGTTTCATTAAAATGTGTGAATGTGTCTTTTGAAACATGAATTCATAGACAACACACTAAATCTTTAAAAGAGTTGCATTAGCAAATATAATAATGACTTAGATTAACTGGCATTGAACTTGTTTAATTAGAAAAATGGGATCTGGGCCCCAGATCTCTATGAAAAAAAGGAAGTTGAATTGCATGTTACCCAACTTCAATCATGGACTATTCTTGTGAAAAGGAAATGCCATCCCAGAGGGCCAATTCATAGTTTTATCAGAGAGTAAAGCCAAAATCTAAAGAGAACAATAGACTAGGAAACAACACCCAGGAATTAGAACATATGCTCAGCTTGATTTCATAAATGTTCTTACTCTTCCCTATTCCGATCAAAAGTTCCTATTGGGATTGTCTCATTCCTGTCTCACTTTTGCATGGTGGATGTTTGGGGGAATGAATGATGTTTCTTTTTCATTCACTCTCTTGGATCAAGAAGATATTGCACTTGAAGATCTGCAGCCCTTTGTGCTTCATCTGTATCTGGACCTAATGCAGTTCACGAGATTATGGATTTGGAGCCTGATGCCATAATTTGAAAATAATTTGGTGGTTCCAGGAACGAGGCTGAACATATTTTATAGAAGGGAGTAACTTAGATCAGATTCTTAGGAAACACTCTGAGACAGAAATTGTGTGCCTGAAGTTTATTGCTAAAAGCTCTCAGAAACAAAAAAAAATCTATGGGTGAATGACAGCAGCAGCTTTGGGCAGAGGAAGAATTTGAACGCTAATGAAGTTACAACAAATCCTCCACCAATATTATTGACAGCTCTGGAACTGAGATGTATCTTCAAGTTGACCCAGGCTGAGCTAAGTCTTTATACCCAGCCTGGGCAGGTAATTGGATGCAGCCTGCATAGGAGAGAAGCTATGAGGCAATAGCTAGTTAGAAGAGGCTTTAATTGTCCTTTAATATAAGGACAATTCCTGGGAAGGGGTTAACCTTTGAGCTTTTCATAGAAAAGTTTCTTGCAGCTAGGGAAAATATGCTTTTTTCATTAAAGGAGGATGTAAAGAACAGACTAACTTGTGGCCAGAGGGCGCATGTTGGTAAACAGGAAAATGCCCCAAATTTGTCTCATTCCTGTATTCACATCCACTTGAAAAGTGATTTCCTCACTCCTCCTACCTAAAGTAAGGGTCTGTCTCTCTGACTTTTAAATCTGAAGCTGGCCATGTG
Source organism: Prionailurus viverrinus (assembly GCF_022837055.1). NCBI lineage: Eukaryota > Metazoa > Chordata > Mammalia > Carnivora > Felidae > Prionailurus > Prionailurus viverrinus. The sequence continues at coordinate 220,525,895 of NC_062561.1, forward strand.
GCGTGCTTTCGTCAATGGTATGCTTGGAAACACAATGAAAAATGTGAATGAGACCATTTGGTGAGAGAGCAGGAAGGACCACATGGAAAGAGAGGCATAACCATCTCAGTCATTCTGTTCATTCCAGCTGAGGCCAAAGACATGTGACACAGACAGTCAGCTCTCACCAAGCTGTTCCAAACCAGAGCTCCTATGTAATCACAACTCTTAAAAAGATAAAAAATAAAAAATAAAAAATAAAAAATAATTGCTGCATTAAGCCACTAAATTTTGGAGTGGTTTTTGTGCATCTAATTCATAAACATAGATATCAGCTATGCATATGCAATTATTTGCTTTCTTCCTTTCCTTTGCTTTGATTATATATTAATATCATTTTTCTCATGGTGAAGGTTTATGGAATATCTATGAGATAGATAAATTGTGGGTCAAAGTGGCTAACAAAAAGCATTATAGGTATTTGACTTCATACTTTGGAGGATAATATCAAAGATACAGCGAAGTTGGCAAACTAAAATGGGTAGCACAATCGATATTTCTAAACTATCTGTAATTGATGTGGAAACGATTGCCCTTTTTTTTCTGTATGTCCAAGAATATGAATGGAATTTGTGTCATATTTTAACTATATGTTTACTGCTTACTAATGCTCATAGGGAAATAGGTTTGCCACTTACTATTGCCACATAGGGTAAATTAAACCCATAACATTAGTATGTTTACAAATAATAACCATTTGTGGAATTTATCAGATGGTGAAATTTAGCAAATTCATGAATTGTAAGAAAACACAACAAGACAAAGCAGCATACTTTCTGTTTTAGTTTTTTTCTCCATATGTAGCATTTAAAAATCCATCATTGGTGTATTTTTTTATATGTTCAAGGCACATATCTTCATGGTAGTAAATGATTTAAAGACTATTAATAAGCATGGGTATGTGATAAAATTAGATTTCCATTCTTAATTCATGTCAACATGATTGTCACACCCAAATTTAAACGCATGCTAGTTTAAGCCATATATATGTGTGTATACCCACACACACACTCATAATATATAATATTTCCTCATACCTCATATACACAGATGTAATATTCTTCATTGACTAGCATGTGTATTTTGTCTTGACATTCATAATCTTTCACCAAAATCATTCTCCTCTATTTAATAGTTGTTATGAAAACCAAATACGGCATACCATACATTTGAAAAATTATCAGTGTTTCTTATGAAGGTATGTTCAGGATCAATTCATTACCTAACTAATTTTAATTCTTCACCTAAATGGACATAAAGGTGTTCAAAACTTTTAAATGACAGATTTTCTTCTATGTGTCCTGGTAAGCAAAGGGAAATTTAATAGAAAAAGGGGATTAAGTATACACTTACTGTGATGAGCATTGAGGAATCTACAGAACTATCGAAGCATTATATTATATAACATAAACTAATGTAACACTGTATGTTAATGATACTGAAAAAAATAAATAAATATGTCATGGAGATGAAAAATCAGCATAGGGACTATAATCAATAATATTGTGATAATGTATGTTAAACAATGGTGATTACATGTTTGTGGTGAGCATTGTATGATATACAGAATTGTTGAACCACTATGCTGTATGTCTACTATACTTCAATAATAAATATTTTTTTTAATTTAATTTTTTTAAGGAGGGAAGGAGAAATACCCAGGCTTCTCTCTTCTTCTTCTTCTTTTTTAATGTTTATTTATTTTTGAGAGAGAGAGCATGAGTGAGGAGGGGCAGAGAGAAAGGGAGACAGAAGATCATACGTGGGATATGCTCTGACAGCAGAGAGCCCGATGTAGGGCTTGAACCCACGAACCATGAGATCATTACCCATGCTGAAGTCAGACACTTAACCAATTGAGCTACCCAGGTGCCCCAATAAATATTGTTATTGTTTTTTTTTAAAGTAACCTTGATATCATCTCTCCATGAAACTAGGATGTCAAAAATGGCCTCAGTTTTTCTTTTCACCTGGGCTTTCCTTTTTTTCATTAGGCCATCTGCTGTGTCATCATCAAGGAGAAATTTATTTCCAAGAGTATCATAAATGGCACATAATTTTTACTCCACGTTTAAATATGTAAAGGACATACACATTTTGTCTTGGTATTAATCATTCATTGAATAATGTTTTGTTTCATAAAATAATCGTAGCATATATAAAAGTATATAAAATTAAACTATAAAATATATAAATACTACATTTCAAATTCCTGATATACATATTAAAAAGCACAGATATAATGATTCATAATTTATAGTTATTGTTTGTCAAACAGAATGATTATTAGCTAAGTAATCATCAACCACAACATGGCAGAGAATACTTGGTATTTGGTAATTTTTGCAAATAAACTTTCCTAAAACTATGCACTTTGTCATGTCATAAGAAATATAATTTGAATTAAAAGTATATTCAGAGTAACATCTTAAAATTTGATAGCAAAGTATAATTTTATAAAACATATATATTAAAGCTATATTTTAAAAATAGAAACTCATATCCTGGGGTGCCTGGGTGGCGCAGTCGGTTAAGCGTCCGACTTCAGCCAGGTCACGATCTCGCGGTCCGTGAGTTCGAGCCCTGCGTCAGGCTCTGGCTGATGGCTCAGAGCCTGGAACCTGTTTCCGATTCTGTGTCTCCCTCTCTCTCGGCCCCTCCCCCGTTCATGCTCTGTCTCTCTCTGTCCCAAAAAATAAATAAACGTAGAAAAAAAATTTTTTTTAAAAAATAGATACTCATATCCTAAAACTGGGAAGTGTGTGTGTGTGTGTGTGTGTGTGTGTGTGTGTGCGTGCGTGTGTATGAGAGAGAAAGAAATGCTGCTTTGATGAAATTTACAAATATGGCCTTATTGTTATAACTAAGGTTGGGAAGTGGTTCAAGATTTCTTTGCCCTTTTTTAATGCTTGAGTGCAACTTACATTGCTATATACTAAAACCATTGGAGCATCAGTTGTATATATAATTTAATTCTATTAGTTTTTGCTTTGCATAATTTGATGCTCTGTATGTTCTTCTTGGAGAATGGACCCCATTTTCATTATGTAATATCCTTATTTATCCCCAGTAACTTTTTTTGTTTCAAATCTGCCCTGTCTGAAATTAATACAGCTACTTGTGCTTTCTTTTGATTAGTGTTAGCAGGGTGCATTTCCCATTAACTTTTAATCTTTATGTATCTTTTTCTTTTTATTTTTTAAGTTTATTTATTTATTTTGAGAAAGAGAACAAGCAAGGAAAGGGCAGAGAGAGAGGGAGAGAGAGAATCCCAAGCAGGCTCTGCACTGTCAATGCTGGGCTCAAACTCACCAACCATGAGGTCATGACCTGAGCTGAAATCAAGAGTCAGAAGTTGAACCAGCTGAGCCAGCCAGGCACCCCTATATATCTTTTCATTTAAAGTGGGTTTCTAGGGGCACCTGTGTAGCTCAGGCGGTAAGTATCCGACTTTAGCTCAGAGCCCAGAGCCTGCTTCGGATTCTGTGTCTCCCTCTTTCTTTCTGCTCCTCCCCTGCTTGTGCTCTGTTTCTCTCTCAAAAATAAATTTTTTTTAGTGTGGGTTTCTAGAAGATGAGATATAATAGATGACATAGAGTTAGGCTTGTTTTTTGTTCAACAGGACAATCTCTCTCTTAAATAGTGCATTTCAACTATTGATATTCAAAGTGATTATTGAAACACTTAAATTAATATCTATCATATTCATTACTGTTTTTCCTTTGTTGCTTTTGTTATTTATTTCTATTTTTATTTTCTACCCTTTTTTTGCTATTTGGAATTTTAACTGAACATTTAATATGATTTCATTTTTTCTCCCTTCTTAGCGTATAGGTTATACTTTGTTTCACTTTTTATTTATAATTTGTATTATATTATATACATATATTTATATATAATTATGCATAATTGAGTATATTGTGGGTATTACTATTTTGAACAAATTGTAATATATTAGATCAGTTAGGAATTAGAAAAAAAGAGGGTTTTTATTTTGCCCTTGCTTATTCCTTTCTCAAAGAAATGATATGCCAAGGTGTACTTTGGCATTTATCTGTTTGGCATTGCTGTTTTTTTGAGCTTCCTGGATCTTTTTTTTTTTTTTTTATGATGTCTGACATTAATTTGGGGAAATTTGCAGTCATTTTTGTTGCAAATACTTTTTACCATCCTCCCTTTTCCCTTCTTTTTCTGGTTATTCTGTTATGCATATGTTACACCATTTGTAGTCTTCCCATTTGGATATTCTGTATCCAAGGTTTTGTATAGTCTTTGTTTTCTTTGTTTCTGTTGTTATTGTTTAAATATAGTTGACACACAAGGTTACACTACTTTCAGGTATACAGCATACTGATTCAACTTCTCAGTATGTTCTCTGTAAACTCACGCAAATGTAACTACCATCTGTAACCACGCAACACTATTACAATATCATTGACTATATTCCCTATGCTGTGCCTATTATTCTTTGGAGTCTTTGTTTGCTTTGATTTTCAGTTTTAGAGGATTCTATTGATGTACCCTATCACTCAGTCTTTCCTCAGTGATGTCCAGTCTACTGATAAGTGCATCAAAGGCATTCTTCATTTCTGTATTTTGTTGTTGGTGGTGGTGGTGGTATTGTTTGTTTGTTTGTTTGTTTTAATCTCTAACATTTCTTTTTGCTTTTAGGATTTCTGTCTCTCTAGTTACATGCCCGCCCATCTCTCCTGCATGCTAATTACATTATCCATTAGAGCCCTTAGCAAATTAATCAAAATTGTTTTAAATTCCTGCTCTGATAATTCCATCGTCCTACTATGTCTGGTTTTGAAGTTTTATCTCTTCAACTTGCATGTTTGTGTGTGTGTGTGTGTGTATTGTTTTGCCTTTTGGTTTGTGTTGTAATTGTTTTTTGATAGTGGGGCATTATGCACAAGGTAAAAGTAGCTGCTGTAAATAGGCACTTCCTAACGTGGTGTTGTACTGTGGAAAGCATTACATAGCCCTGTGGTTATTTCTCGGTGAAGGACCCATGCCTCTGGAGTGTGAACTTAACAAGTAGTGGGGCAAGATGGCTAAAGTGGGATCCATTGGGTATGTATGTCCCTTCCCCCACTTGAGTTAAGCATTGGTTAACTAGTTTCCCCTGAGGGCACGCCTCGTGGAGAACAAAATGCTTCGAGTTATTCAAAAACAATTTTTTTTCCTCTCCACCAGCTGGGACAAAGAGGTGATTTTTCTCAAATATTTACTAAGGGAATTTGATTAACCTTTGGAGATAAGTCTCACAATAGTGTGCCCCCCCCCCCCTCCCCGTGACTGGGTCCCTCTGGAGTTACACTGAGCCTCCAGCAATTTGCCAATTAACTTTAGGGTTTTTTTTCTCTCCAGGCACTGGCTCCTGAGGCAGCTTTTGCTTGTGAGTCTGCTCTGGTAAGTCAAAACCTTCTGTATTTGACCTGTCTCTTCAGTCTTGGAAGCAGCTGTTTACCCTGTGAACTCCTCTTTCTTAGGGATCCAAGAAGAGTCGATTTTTTTTTAGTTGGTTGAGATTTTTATATTGTTCAGATAGAGTGTCAACTTCTGAGCTCCTTACATGCAGTACTTGGAAATTAGAAATAATTTGTTTTTTAAAGGTTTTATACTACATATTATAAATCAGGAGAAGAAATGCTGGTCATTATGATGATCACATTTATTTGAAATAAGCTGGGAAAGGCAACACAAAGTGTCTTGAAAATTACTATTATCTAGAGACACTGTGGCATTAGGGTAATAAAAGTGTATGCTTTATTAATGAACAGTAATTTTAATTTGGGTATTTTTTCAAGGCACTAGTGCCTTAACGTGATGCCAACAAAGGAGAAAATCTACTGAGGTGCCCGTTTATGTCTTTGTGAATTTAATTGCTCTGAAGTGTTGCCTTTGTTTTTTTGCTTTTGTTTTTTTCCTTATAATGTATGCAAATGAGTATTTTCAAGGTAGCAAGGAAAAGTACCTTGGGCAGTAAAGGAAAGCCCCTTACTCTATGGTAATTAATTTGCCACTCAAAATAAGTTTTGGTATTTAAAAAAAATATTGTAGGGGCGCCTGGGTGGCTTGGTCGGTTAAGCGTCCGACTTCGGCTCAGGTCACGATCTCAAGGTCCGTGGGTTTGAGCCCCATGTCGGGCTCTGTGCTGATAGCTCAGAGCCTGGAGCCTCTTTCAGATTCTGTGTCTCCCTCTCTCTGTGACCCTCCCCCGTTCATGCTCTGTCTCTCTCTGTCTCAAAAATAAATAAACGTTAAAAAAAATTAAAAAAAAATGTATTCATTAGTGGTGACCTGTAAATATATATTTACTTCAAATAGTCAAATATAAGCTAAATTATCGACTTTCCAATGTTTTCTAAGTAGGTTTGATTTATTATCTTAGTATACTGTATTCATCATTTGACATTAGTTCAATTTATACATTATTTATATATTTTACTTATATTTTATATATTTATTATTTACCTAATAATATATATTTAAATTTTTTAATGGTTATTTATTTATGAAGAGAGAGAGAGAGCACTAGTGAGCCAGAGTGCGAGTGGGGGAGGGGAACAGAGAGAGGGAGACACAGAGGCAGGCTCCAGGTTCTGAGCTGTCAGCACAGAGACCCACACAGGGCTTGAACCCCTGAACCACAAGATCATGACCTGAGCCAAAGTTGGACACTTAAACCACTGAGCCCCCAGGCACCCCGAAATATTTAATTAATATAAATATAAAATAATTATATATTAATTCAATTTATGATTATTAGTTTTTAGAATAACACTAGAAAGGATTACAGTTAAATTGCTATCTTAGTTAAGCATTTATAATGTTGACTATATTTTGGATAGTTTAACTCATTTCTCAATTATCCAGATATGCTGTTGTCTTTGACTTTTCCGTCTCAAATCATATGTAAGTCCAGGCTTCCTATCACAAAATATTATTTGATGGTTTATCTCTTTGAACATTTTTAAAGTATAATGGGTAGACGTGATAAAATGTGTTTGCTAATTATGAAACCAGAAGCACAAAAAATATAACTTCTTCTATTTTTCTATTTGTTGCATATCAATTAAGACACAAAGAGTGTGGAGAAACTGTCAGTTTTTACTCCCATTTTAAGAAAACAGGTGTTGGCAATTTTGCAGAATATGAATTTAGGATTATCTCCATCTCTACTTTTCTATTTGTTTTTGACGTGTCACTTATTCCAAGCATATATTAATAATATCTTAACAAGTTTCAGGTCCCACATTAAATGTCAATTCTAAATACTGGATTTGTTCCTGCACCAACACACAATGTCTTTGCAACCACAATGTCTTTTTATCACAGGTATCATAATAGTAATGATTTGGGTGATTGTATACTCACTATGACTCCCTTGGTGAATTAACCATAAGCCATCTAAGGACAGAGAACTTTTATCTTTGCTCCATTGTCAATCTGGGTTGTGTCATAGGGCCAGCAGTTGATTAAAAAAATGTTGAGGACATAAGTAAATTTCTTATCTAATGTCTGTGACAATCTACAGTGTAAAATATGTTAGATAAATTCAATGCATCCATTCAGGGTCAGTATGGATACTTCATTTAACTGTGCTTGATTTTTATTTCCACTCAATCATAAATCAACTGTAATTTTAAAGACATTTCTCTCTGCTTTTAAAAGCTAACTAAAGGCAATGTTTTGTTACTTTAGCAAAATATGTCAACATAATATGCATGTTGAAACAATGGCAAAAAACAGTTTAATGTATGTATTACATTGCATGTTATAATAGATCTTGGATAATTTATATTTTTACGTAACCAATACAAATTTTAAAGCCTATAGAATATGAGTAAAAATATAAAAAAAGTAAAAGTAACCTTTTAAAATTACCTTCTATACTCTTAGTACTCAGGGAGGAGTCACTGCTAATATTTTAGCTTATTTCAGGAATTTTTTTTCTCTTGTGAAACTATGTGGTAATCAGTGTGGATGTGACTTATATTACTGGAGATTTTTCCATGGATGAGATGTATATTTTCATATACATACATACATATGTACATATACAGTTATGGGCATATAATTATGTGTGCATAATTTACATCATACATATGCTGTAAGGTGGTATATGCATTTCAATTTTGTATCATGATTATAGCTATTTTTTTCCATTTAATATCGTTTTGCTAGTACTTTTCCATATAATTTATTCTGAAATAATTTTGTTTTGTTTTGTTTAAAGTTTATTTATTTATTTTGAGAGACAGGAAAGGAGGGGCAGAGAGAGAGAGAGGGTGAGAGAATCCCAAGCAAGCTGTGCACTGTAGTGCGGAGCCTGACATGGGGCTCAAACTCACAAACCATGAGATCATGACCTGAGCTGAAAGCAAGAGTCAGAAGCTCAACTGACTGAGCCACCCGGGTGCTCCTATTCTGAAATTATTTTTAATGGCTGTGTTTGACCATTTTCTTCTCTTTACTCACTTTAGACTATTTCAAATCCTATAAAATCTCTGTAGAGTATCTGTTCTTTCATAAAGAGAAGTTACCACTGATGCAAAGGTATTCTTTCAATGTGGTAGTGAAACTATGATGAACTGAAATGAGTTATTCTTAAAACAGTTGTCTTGAATATATCTGTTTCATCTTCAATATGAGCTGCTCTTAAGTCTATTCCTAGTTCTCTAAGTATTAATGCTGTTCTTGTTTTGGGCATAGGAGTATGTATTGACTACTGCGTAAACTCTATTGCCACCTTTCTTTTTATTTTTCATATGTTGCATCCTCAGCATCAGCATACAAAGATAAATATTAGAGGCAAAGTTGGGGTGAAGAGTGTTCTAGCCAGTTCCCGAGGCAATGACAACATTACCTAAACTGAGTATATGGTTGATTGTCAATGCCAGTTTGCATGCTTTACATATACTGTTGTTTTCTTATTTGTTTTATTATGTATTTTTTATTTCATTGTGGCAAACAGTGTGTGAAAGAAAAATTACCCCTGCCCTTTCTTTTTGGGTGGGTAATCTTACATTTTGTTTCATTAAAATATTTTGTTGAATATTAACCATATGTTAGGCACCACTTTACATATCGGACTATATCAATAGAGAAAGTGCTTACCCTATTATTGAAGGAGGAAAATAATAATCACATAGATAAATAAAATAATTTAAGTCACATAAATTCTATGAATAAATATGGAAGAGGCTAATGTCAGAAGTATGGGAGGGGCTTATATAGTAGAGTGGTAAAAATAACTATGTTGATTTTGAACTGAGATTGAAATGATAACAAAGAAGTAGTCATGAAATTATGGATCATGAGTGTTCTATACATGGGAGAAAAAAAACATGTGATAATGCATGGCAGTTAAAAAACAAAATAAAACAAAACAGCAGAGGATACTAGCTGGCAAGAAAAGAGAATCCAAGAAGTGATCAGAGAAAAAGGCAGGTAGGTGATTGTAAGTCATGGAAAGGGGTTTGGATTCTTTACAAGATACAATCATGAGGAGGATATCATCAGTTTTATGAATGATTGTGACATAACCTCATGTTATTTATTTATATATATATATATATTTATTTTAATCTTTCTGGATATTTCATGGAGAATGAGTCACATGGTAGCCAAGTGTCATGTACAGAAATGAGTTATGAGATTCTTTTAGTAATTTGAACATCTAATGATATGTACTTAAAATGCCAGCTTATAATATAGCAAAAACATTGAAAAATACTCAAATTCTTTGAACGATCAATTCTACTTTTTATAAATGTATGTTAAATGAATAATTATTGTTGTGCTATGAGGAATTTTAGATATCACTATAGTTATATTAAAATAATGAGTTAACAATTTAAAGATCCAAAATAGATATTCAAACATATTGCTATCTAATGTTTTGTTTTTCACTAAAACTATGCTTTAAAATTATATATCATGACATAATGTGTTGTTTATAGTACATTACTTAAAGACAAACTAAACAACTTGTTCACTTCTATTTAAATATGATTATATATCACCTGTGCTTGAGTTTATTTTCTTTCCACAAAATTTCCTTACATGACAAAGAAGGAATAAACTAAGATATTAACTAATGGGATAAGAAGAATTAATGAGTTTGATTATCAGCAATAATATGACCTAAATAACGAAACACATTTGCAGGATTAGGATATGGGTGGCTATATTGATACTTGCCTAAACATATATCAAGACTTGCTAAAAAGTTACATTAATTAACCAGATTAATATTGAAATAGGAGTAATAGTTAGAAATTGCCCCAAACATTTAAGAAAATATAAGAAATTTCATTTCAACTGAATAAGAAAAGTCAATCATTCTGTGACAATTGGTTATTGATCTAGAAAAACAATGTGGGTTCCTAGTTCACATTATATACAAACTTTTCTTATAGGGTTTTTTTGTGTTCTTATTTTTGTATTATTATTTTTGTATTTTTATTTTTTTGTATAACAATATATTTTTGAAATGTGAAAAAAATGGAATGACTTTAGTAGGGAAGTGTTTCTTATGTCACACAAAGTGCAAACCACAAGGAAAACAATGGGAGTTTTGAATACATATAGATTTAATGTTTAAATAGCAAAGTACACTATGAACAAAATAAAATTAGAATACATAGAGTGATACAACTAACAAATTATTCAGAATATACAAAGAAATAGAATTATTCAAGGCAAAAAAAGCAAATAATCCTGTTGAAATTTGAACAAATTTGAGCAAAATCAATGATCAGACATTATATAGGATAGACACATCTGAACAATGTTCTGATATACAGTTGTTGAAGAAACTTCAATAACTTAATGTGAGCTACCATTTAAAATTTTGAGTACTAAAAAAATGGAAACCTTCATACTCTGTTGATGATGTTGAGATTTGTAAAATTATTTTGAGTACTAATTTGAAGATGTCATTTAAAGATGAAGTGAGCATTTTCACTCCATTTTAAACAACTTATTAGGGAAAAAGGGTTTCCAGAACTCTGCCAAATTCTCAGACCATGAACACTGGATTCTAGGCAAGAGTTATATTCAAATGAATTCAAATAAAAATTCCAACAGGGCTTTTAATGGACCTTGGGAGGCTGGGTTTATATCTTATAAGGAAAAGTGAGAGTAAAATTCTAGTCACAATAATCATGAAGAAAAGTTTTAACTTATTAAGTTGTATTTTATTCAGTAAATAATATATATACTATCTCTTTCTCTCTCTCTCTCTCACACGCAAACACACACACACACACACACACACACACACACACACACATACATTCCAGGGGGTATATAGAATATCCTATGTCAATAATAGCACTATTTTTTTTCTTAAGGCCTGAGTACAAAATAAATCTTGAGTAAATTTACACCAATTTAATAGAGAAATATAGTGTGGTCTATTTATACAATGGAATATTCTAGAATTGGAAAAATGGATAAATGAAAGAGAGCTGCAAGCTCATCAGTGTGGATGCATCTCAAATATAATTTATCTTAATTTTAAAAGGCAGATTACATTTGTAAAAAGATGGAAAATAGGGAAAATACCAATCATTGTCTTTTAAGTCATAGTTAAATTTTTTAAATATAGAAATATAAAATTTGTGGTAATTATTTATGTAATACAAATACTTCGCAACTTAGCAAATACTTAGCAAATAGAATCATAACAGTAGATAGGAGCTTCAGGAACATTTACCCAAGTGTTTTTTGTTTCCATAAGAAATGTGTGATAATCATAGGAATGTCCTAGTCAAATATAAACTCAGTTAGCTGACTGCAAATTATAAGCTTAACTCTGGCTCACATGTAGTAAAAAATAATTACATGATCTATCAAGGGGTACATGAACTTCCTGTCATGTTAACTTTATAGTGTTTTACTAGTCAGTAGGGGACTGAATATTTTGTATATTTTGTTTTACTTTCAAATAACAAATTTAAAAACAAATCATATAGTCTACTTTTATCCATGTATCTCAAGTGTGAATATTAAATTTTAAAACCTTCTGAAAATAGTTAAATAAGATAGAATAATTTCAGTTATTTAAATTTTTGTTTTATTTTTTAATTTTATTTTTTCCAATATTATTGAGAAAAAAATTACATACATCACTGTGTAAGCATAAGGCATACTGAATGATGGATTAATTCACATATATTGTGAAACAATTACCACAATAGGTTCAGATAACATTTGTCTTGTCTTACAGGTATAATAAAAAGGAAAGAAAGAATAATTAGGAGGGAAAAATCCCCCTTGTGATGGGAACTCTTAGGATTTACTCTTTTAACAACTTTCACGTATAATCACACAGCAGTGTTAGCTATTGTCATCATGTTGTATATTTTATGTTTTTAAGGAGTAAATATTCCTATAGTTCTCAAGTTATCTTAAATGATTATACATTATAATTATTTTTTGTTACTTTCAATACCTCTTAATCTTTAATAATGATGCAAAAAATACACTACTGTGTACATGCACACCTACACACACATTTTTTATTAACTTATACCAATTTTTAGTCCTTTTGTATGTGCTGCTTTCAATGATTTATGCAATACCATTTATAATTAAAATTTATCTAAATACATTCTCTGTAGTTATTAAAATATTTCAACTTTTTAAAATTTCTATCCTTGTATTTCACTTTAATATCATAATTCATTTAACATTGTTCTGTTTCTTGTCTCCCTGCATCAGTATTGACTCTGTTTTATATCTTTACATCCATAATAATAATAAAACACAGAGAACAACAAATAATTCATTTTGTGCACATCTATTCAGAAAATTGCTACATCTTTGAATTCCAAAACAAAATAATATATTTGATGTAGCAATACATAAGCTATGCCAAGATAGTTAACATTTATTCCAGGAGGTGTTTTTCATTTTTATTCTCCCTTTGCAGAAAAAAGAAAATTCTCCTTAATCATATTTTAAACAAAACACTTATGTAGCCAGTTCACCAAAGATTATGACAGAGGAATATGTTACTTTTGAAAAAAACAACTCTATCCGTATGTTATAAATGAGAAACAGAGCAGTACAGTGGGGGAAAAAAGCCTTTATCTTTTTTTTTAGATTATTGCTTATGTTTTTTTTTTATAGATTTGAATGCATAAATCATCTTTCCTAATCCATCTCGCTATTATCTGAGCAATTTTCTTTTCTATGTTTTTTCCTCTTTATTTTTTTTATTTTTTATTTTATGTATAATCTAGAAGTCCTATAAGGAAAGCATAAAATAGAGTGCAAATACTGGAGAGATATAGAGGAAGTCAGATGTTGACGGTCTTCAGTTTTAATAGTCATTGCTTAATGGCCATGGTCATATTGAGGCAATTTGTAACTGACAAATGTAGATGTTTTCACATTGGTGAGAGACAAAAAGGAAGAATAGGATGTAATGTAGGCTCCAAGAACTACTATGTGAAAATTTTCCTTCAGAATATTATAACAAATAGAAAAAATGAGGAAATTAAAATGTGCATCCCAGTTTTATGATTCAACCAAAGCTCTCTTTCTCCAGCCCGAATTACATGTTCAATTTTAAACTTGGTAGGACCTCTTACAGTTAAGTTGTAGAAAAAAAAATAATCTCTTGCATATATATTAGGATCCTGTGAAGACGGTAGATTACACTGAACAAAATGGAAAGTTAAGAATTGAAGTTCGTGGGGCGCCTGTGTGGCTCAGTCGGTTGAGTGTCCGACTTGGGCTCAGGTCATGATCTCGCAGTTTGTGAGTTTGAGCCCTGCATCAGGCTCTGTGCTGACACTCGGAACCTGGAGCCTGCTTCAGATTCTGTGTCTCCCTCTCTCTCTGCCCCTTCCCCGCTCATGGTCTGTGTCTCTCAGTCTCTCTGTCTCTCAAAAATGAAAATGTTAAAAAAGATTAAGAACTGAAGTTGAAGTAATTCTGTCCCCCTGGACATTAAGGGTAAATTATTCCAGACCCATTTGATAAAAACAGGTGAAATCTTGCACAATTGTTGATTAGAGATATTTTTTGCTACTCTAACACTGTCATTATAGGATTTAAATGGTCAGGAAAACATCAGGGATTTTATGTAGGCAAACTCTGAGCATCAGAAATCTAGAATACCACCTCAGCATCCTTTGAAGTCTACTAAAAAGGGTTACATACAGTCA